>NW_017674522.1:0-12531 GCF_001879085.1 Nicotiana attenuata
GGGAACATGCTGTGGGGAGATAACAGTATTAATAGTAAATCCAGAATAACTATCTAAGGGCAGCTTGGAATTTACAGCGGACAAGAAACCAATACCCAAAAATATACACACTAGTATCAATGATTGTTGCGGCGCGCAACCCGATCCCAACAGTTTAACAACACTGTTGCGGCGTGCAACCCGATCCATAAATATCATTGTTGCGGCGTGCAACCCGATCCATAAATATAATTGTTGCGGCGTGCAACCCGATCCATAAATATCATTGTTGCGGCGTGCAATCCGATCCATAAATATCATTGTTGCGGCGTGCAACCCGATCCATAAATATCATTAACATTGTTGCGGCGCGCAACCCGATCCATATACATCATTCACCGCACGGCATCACCCTTCATGCTTTAACACTCTTCCTTACCCAATCAACAATCACAAACAAGGGCAAGGGAAAATAATACCACAAGAATAGAAGTCCCGTCAAGGGTACACAACAACAATTTAAAGACCCGGCAAGGGTACAACATCAATAACCAACAACATCCCGGCAAGGGAATAAATCATTACTCTTTTCTTTCTTTCACTTTCATCTCATAGTTCACATTATCACTTGAGCCAATGCTCCAAAGAGTTACTTATCTCATAAACCTTCGCAATTTGTATTTCAACTCGAGCCAATGCTCCACTAAGTTTCAAGATCACAATTTCTTTCACAAGGTCTTTACAACATATAGGAGTCATCAATTAAGCATGGAAGGCATATTAACAACCAAACTATTCGCAAAATAAGGACTCACGATCATGCTAGACACCAATGTATAGATACTCGTCACCATGCCTATACATCGTACTCGACAATTAGCAAGCATCAAATAAGACTCAACTCCTATTCCCTCAAGCTAGGGTTAAACCAAACACTTACCTCGATGCCTTGAACTCAACTCAAGCCTCAACTATGGCTTTACCCCGTAATTCCACCTCCAATCCGCTCGAATCTAGCCACAAATTACTTAATTACATTAATAAACACTAAATGAATCAATTTGAATGCATAAAAATGAATTTCCCAAAGTTTTTCCCAAAAATTCCAAAATTGCCCCCGGGCCCACGTGGTCAAAACCCGAGGTTCGAACCAAAACCCGGTTACCCATTCCCCCACGAACTCAAATATGCAATTTGTTTTAAAATCGAACCTCAAATTGAGGTCCAAATCCCCAATTTATAGAAAACCTAGGTTCTACCCAAAACCCCCAATTTCTCCCATGAAAATCATTGATTTTAAGTTGAAAACATGTTAAATGATGTTAATGATTGAAAGAGTTAAGTAAAAATCGACTTACAAATGATTTGGGATGAAACTTGTTCTTGAAAAATTGCCTAAGGAGTTGTATTTTGAAAGTGGGGTGAAAGATGGTCTAAAATTCGACTAAGTATGAAAAATGCAGGTTGCAGATGTGGGAAATGAGAAGTTGGGTTCGCAATTGCGAATCTGTCACGACCCGGATTTTCCACCTTCGGGAGTCGTGATGGCGCCTACTAATAGGAGCTAGGCAAGCCAATTAATTTAATACCTCTCTTGACAACATCAACAATATAAAGAAAGACGAGACAATTAATATAAAAGCGGAAGTCTCAAAACATAAATAACTGAAACCAAGTGCGGAAGCTCAAATACATCTCTACCCAGATCTGGTGTCACTAACTCACGAACTTCTACAGAATGCTAAATACAAAGTCTGAATAAAACACAGTACTGTCTGATCCGATACAAAGGAAATCAAACGAAAAACAAGGATAAGAGAGACTCCAGGCCATGCGGACGTCAGCAAGGCTACCTCGGGAATCTCTGGACTGAAGTCAGCTCCCAATGCTCCTACTGCTGTCCAAAAGCTCCTGCTCCGGTACTGTGATCTGTGCAAAAAGATGCACAGAGTGTAGCATCAGCACAACCGACCCCATATGCTGGTAAGTGCCTGGCATAACCCCGGCGAAGTAGTGATGAGGCTAGACAGGACTACCAATCAACCTGTGCAGATATATATACAAACACTACAAAAAAATAACAGCGGAAAGTAATAATTAAGACTGGGAGGGGAACATGCTTTTGGGGATAACAGATAAAATAGAACGGTAGGAATAAATAAGGAAAAACTACAACTAATCTCTTCTAACACAGAATACGTGGTCGGCGTGCCACATGATCCCATTTCATAATATATAAGTGGTCGGCGTGCCACACGATCCCATTTCATAATATATAAGTGGTCGGCGTGCCACACGATCCCATTTCATAATATATAAGTGGTCGGCGTGCCACACGATCCCTTCTCATAATGTATATATGGTTTCCCGACAAGGGAAAAAGTATCAATTAAACTATCCCGGCGAGGGAGAATACAAGTAAGCAGCTAGTTCCCGGCAATGGAGCAACGACAATAACTTACACGTCTCGGTAAGGGAATAATTACATCTCTTTCTCTTTCGTTCATTTCTTACTTCCTAACCAAGTCATAATTCGAGCCAACGCTCCAAGGAGTTTACAAGTCATATCTCCTCTTCATACTGTACACATTATATAGCAACCATGAATTAAACAAGGAAGAGTCACTATAGAATCCCAAATAAGCACAAATAAGGACTCACGGTCATGCTAGACACCGGTGTATAGATACTCGTCACCATGCCTATACACCGTACTCCACATTTAGCAATTAGCAAATAATACTCTAATCCTATTCCCTCAAGCCAAAGTTAGATCAAACACTTACCACGAATGCTCCAAACTCAACTCAAGCCTCTAGTATAGCTTTACCCCTCAAATTCGGCTCCAACTCAGTCAAATCTATGAAATAATGACTTTATAATATCAATAATAGCTAAACAAACTAAACCCAAAGCCTAAATATAGATTTCTAAGCTTTCTTCCCAAAATCCCAAAAATCGACCCCGGGCCCGCTTGGTCAAAACCCGAGGTTCGAACCATTCCATGTTACCCATTCCCCCAGGAGCTCGGATATACAATTTGTTTTCAAATTCGACCCCAAAATGAGGTCTAAATCAAAGAAAATCGAAAAGCCCTAATTCTACCCTTTTCCCCCAATTTCAACCCTAGATTACATGATTTAGGCTTAGAAACTCATTAATTAATGAAGGAAGATGAAGGAAATGAGTGACAAATTACTTACCCAAATGGTCTTGAAGAATGGGGGCTTCAATGGAGTCCTAGAGCTTGGGGAAGAAGAGAGCTCGTGTGAAAATTTAGTGAAACCCGTATCTACTGTTTTGAATGTTTTTAAAAAATCACTGGGCGGATTTACTATATGCGTTCGCGACAGGGGTGTCGCGTTAGCGAAGAAGGGAGGCTGGGAAGCATCGCGTTCGCGATGGGTATGATGCGAACGCGAAGAAGGAAGCTGGGGGGTCCAGGGATTGGCCTATGCGAACGCGAGGGGGTAATATGCGAACGCATTGAAGGGGTTATTGGAACTACGCGAACGCGGGAAACGTACCGCGAACGCGAAGGAGGGGAGCACCACAGGCAGTGCGAACGCGAGCCGAAGGCCGCGATCGCGAAGAACAAAAGCCTGTGCAAAAATTGCAGAAAAATCTGATCCTTTTTCCTAAGTGTAAAACACCCCGAACCACCTCCGAATCACTCCCGAGCCCTCGGGGCTCCTAACCAAACACCCACACTAACTCAACAACCTCATACGAACTTAACCGTGCGATCAAATCGCCAACATATCATCAAGAACGAGGAATCAAACCTCAAAATCATCACTTTTTCTTCAAACTTCTTAAATTTTCAACTTTTGATATTTAGGTCCGAAACACGTCAAACGACGTCCGATTTCGGCCAAATTACACAGAAACATCTTAAACCATATATAAGACCTGTACCGGGCGCCGGAACTAAAATACGGGCCTGATACCAATACTTTCTAATCCATTTTCATTTCAAATTTCCATATTAATTCCAGAAAAACAATTTCTTTTAAAAAATTCATTTCTCGGGCTCGGGACCTCGGATTTCGATTCCGGGCATACGCCCGAGTCCCATATTTTTCTACGGACCCTCCGGGACCGTCAAATCATGGGTCCGGGTCCTTTTACCCAAAATGTTGACTCAAGTCAACTTTAATCATTTTAAAGCCACATTTTGAAATTTTTCACAAAATTTAACATATAAGCTTTCCGGCTACGCGCCCGGACTGCACACGCAAATCGAGGAAAGTAAAAATGAGGTTTTCAAGGCCTCGGAAGCACGGAATGAAAGAGCAAACAGGTGATGACCCTTTGGGTCGTCACATTCTCCACCTCTAAAATAACTGTTCGTCCTCGAACAGACAAAAGAAAGAAGTACCTGAGTCGGGAAATAGATGAGGATAACGGCTCCGCATATCAGACTCGGACTCCCAGGTCGATGCCTCAGGAGGCTGACCTCTCCACTGGACACGCACCGAAGGAAAACTCTTCGACCTCAACTGTCGAACCTGCCGCTCTAGAATAGCTACCGGCTCCTCCTCATAAGACAGATCCTTGTCTAACTAGACAGTGCTGAAATCTAACACGTAGGCTGGATCGTCGTGATACCTCCGAAGCATGGACACGTGAAACACTGGATGCACGGCTGACAAGCTAGGCGGCAAGGCAAGTCTGTAAGCCACCCCTCCCACACGATCGAGAATCTCAAATGGACCAATGAACCTAGGGCTAAGCTTGCCCTTCTTCCCAAATCTCATCACGCCCTTCATAGGCGACACTCGGAGCAAGACCCGCTCACCAACCATGAAAGCTACATCCCGAACCTTACGATCTGCATGACTCTTTTGCCGCGACTGAGCCGAACGAAGCTTGTCCTGAATGATCTTGACCTTATCCAAGGCCTCCTGAACTNCTATCCCTCAAAGTCTGAAGAACCACCCTAAGGTGTTGCTCGTGCTCCTCCTGGCTGCGGGAGTACACCAAAATATCATCAATAATGACTATCACAAACATGTCCAAATATGGCCTGAACACTCGGTTCATCAACTCCATGAATGCTGCTGGGGCATTGGTCAACCCAAACGACATGACCAGGAACTCATAATGCCCGTACCGAGTGCGGAATGCTGTCTTAGGGACATCAGACGCCCTAATCCTCAGCTGGTGGTAGCCAGATCTCAAGTCTATCTTTGAAAACACCTTTGCACCCTGAAGCTGGTCGAACAAATCATCAATCCTCGGCAGTGGATACTTGTTCTTAATCGTCACTTTGTTCAATTGCCGGTAATCAATGCACATCCTCATCGAACCATCCTTTTTCTTCACAAATAACACCGGCGCACCCCAAGGCGAAACGCTGGGTCTGATGAAACCCTTCTCAAGCAAATCCTGCAACTGATCCTTTAACTCTTGCAACTCTGGCGGGGCCATGCGATACGGCGGAATGGAAATGGGTTGAGTGCCCGGAGCCAGATCAATACAAAAATCAATATCCCTATCCGGCGGCATACCCGACAGGTCTGAAGGGAAAACCTCGGGGAACTCCCGAACAATAGGAACAAAATCAATAGAAGGGACCTCTGCGCTGGAATCGCGAACATACGCCAGATAAGCTAAACACCCCTTCTCGACCATGCGTCGAGCCTTCACATATGAAATAACACTGCGGGTGGCATGACCTGGGGTCCCTCTCCACTCCAATCGGGGCAAATCTAGCAAAGCCAAGGTCACAGTCTTGGCGTGACAATCCAAGATAGCATGATACGGGGACAACCAATCCATCCCTAATATAACATCGAAATCCACCATGTCTAAGAGCAATAAATCAACACGGGTCTCAAGACCCTCAAACACTACCACACAGGAACGATGAACTCGGTCGACCACTATAGAATCCCCCACCGGTGTAGATACATAAACAGGAATGCCCAAAGCATCACTAGGCATAACCAGGTAGGGTGCAAAATAGGACGACACATATGAATACGTAGACCCAGGGTCAAATAGCACTGAAGCATCCCTATCACAGACCAGAATAGTACCTGTAATGACTGCATCTGAAGACTCAGCCTCTGGCCTGGCTGGAAGAGCATAACACCGGGGCTGGGCCCCACCTCCCTGAACCATATCTTTGGGACGATCGGCTGCTGGCTGGCCTCTACCTCTGGCGGTCCGAGCTCCACCTCTATGATCTCTGCCTCCACTCTATGGCCTCTACCCCCGCCTCTAGCTGGCTGGGCGGCCTGTAGATCACCTGATGCCTGAATCATAGGACGAGGACCCTGCTGCTGAGAGCTGTCAGAAGCTCGAGGGCAATACCTGGCAATATGTCTCGTGTCGCCACACGTGTAACAAGCCCTCGGCTGCTGAGAATAACGGAGTGGTGGTGCGCTGATGGGTGCTGATGGTGAACTGAAAAGCTGTTGGGCAGAAGACTGCGGCTGAGAGCCACGACCACCTGAAGTACCATGTGAGACCTGTAGGGCTGACTGAAAGGGCCTCGGAGGATGGCCTCTACCATAAGAATCCCCACCTCCAGACGAGGTACTACTGAATCTACCTGCATGACGGGGCCTCTTATCTGACCCATGACCACCTCCCCGTGCAAGAGCCATCTCAACTCTACGGGCCGCATTGGCCGCCTCCTGAAAAGAAATCTCACTCCCGGCTCCCATAGCCATCTGGAGACGGATCGGCTGAATCAACCCATTAATAAACCTCCGCACCCTCTCTCTCTCGGTGGGGAGTATCACAATAGCATGGCGAGCTAGATCAATGAACCGGGTCTCATACTGCGTGACTGTCATAGAGCCCTGCTGGAGGCGCTCGAACTGCCTACGAAGAGCCTCTCGCTGAGTAACTGGGAGAAACTTCTCCAAAAACAACTCTACAAACTGGTCCCAAGTCAATGATGGCGACCCTGCTGGCCTGGATAAACAATAGTCTCTCCAACAAGTCTTGGCGGATCTTGCTAGTCGAAAGGTGGCGAAGTCGACCCCATTGGTCTCCACAATACCCATAGTCCGAAGAACCTCATAGCAGCTAAATAAGAATCCTGGGGGTCCTCTGTAGAAGCACCGCTGAATGTGGTGGTGAAGAGCTTGGTGAACCTATCCAGCCTCCACAAAGCATCTGCGGACATAGTCGCTCCATCGCAGGCCTGAGTCACAATACCTGGCTGAACCGCCACAGCTGGCTGAACCACTGGAACCCGAGCCTGGGGAGCTACCTGCTCCGGAGTACGTGTAGCAGGAGTCTAAACTCCTCCTCCAGCCTGAGAAGTGGCTGGTGCTATTGGAAGCAAACCCGCTCTAGTGACGCTCTCCACAAAGCCTACCAATCTGACCAGAGCGTCCTGAAGAACTGGGGTGGCTATGAACCCCTCTGGGACCTGAGTTGGGCCCACCGGAGCTGCTGGGGCTGGAACCTCCTCATCATAATCAACATGAGGCTCCACCTCTGGGGCTGCTGCTCGGGGCTGAGCTCTGCCCCTGCCTCGGCCTCTGGCACGGCCTCGGCCTCGCCCTCTGCCCCTCGTAGGAGCTGCTGCTGGGGGCTCGGGCTGCTGCGCGGTAGAAGAGGAAGCACGTGTTCTCGCCATCTGCGAAAGAACAGAGTAGAAAGACAATAGGTATTTGAGAAACAGAATCGCACGACAAGAAGGAACAAAAGTAAAATTTTCCTAACTCCGTAGCCTCTGGGGGATAAATACAGACGTCTCCGTACCGATCCCTCATACTCTACTAAGTTTGTCCGTGAGTAGCGAGACCTATGTAACCTAGTGCTCTGATACCAACTTGTCACGACCCGGATTTCCCACGTTCGGGAGTCTTGATGGCGCCTACTAATAGGAGCTAGGCAAGCTAATTAATTTAATACCTCTCTTGACAACATCAAATATATAAAGAAAGACGAGACAATTAATATAAAAGCGGAAGTCTCAAAACATAAATAACTGAAACCAAGTGCGGAAGCTCAAATACATCTCTACCCAGATCTGGTGTCACTAACTCACGAACTTCTACAGAATGCTAAATACAAAGTCTGAATAAAAACACAGTACTGTCTGATCCGATACAAGGAAATCAAACAAAAAAACAAGTATAAGAGAGACTCCGGGCCATGCGGACGTCAGCAAGGCTACCTCGGGAATCTCTGGACTGAAGTCAGCTCCCAATGCTCCTACTGCTGTCCAAAAGCTCCTGCTCTGGTACTGTGATCTGTGCAAAAAGATGCACAGAGTGTAGCATCAGCACAACCGACCCCATGTGCTGGTAAGTGCCTGGCCTAACCCCAGCGAAGTAGTGACGAGGCTAGATAGGACTACCAATCAACCTGTGCAGATATATATATACAAACACTACAAAAATAACAGCGAAGAGTAATAATTAAGACTGGGAGGGGAACATGCTTTTAGGGATAACAGATAAAATAGAACATTAGGAATAAATAAGGAAAACTACAATTAATCTCTTCTAACACAGAATACGTGGTCGGCGTGCCACATGATCCCATTTCATGATATATAAGTGGTCGGCGTGCCACACGATCCCATTTCATAATATATATAATGTGGTCGGCATGCCACACGATCCCATTTCATAATATATAAGTGGTCGGCGTGCCACACGATCCCTTCTCATAATATATATATGGTTTCCCCACAAGGGAACAAGTATCAATTCAACTATCCTGGCGAGGGAGAATACAAGTAAACAGCTAGTTCCCGGCGAGGGAGCAACGACAATAACTTACACGTCCCGGCAAGGGAATAATTACATCTCTTTCTCTTTCGTTCATTTCTTACTTCCTAACCAAGTCATAATTCGAGCCAACGCTCCAAGGAGTTTACAAGTCATATTTCCTCTTCATACTGTTCACATCATATAGCAACCATCAATTAAACAAGGAAGAGTCACTACAGAATCCCAAATAAGCACAAATAAGGATTCACGGTCATGCTAGACACCGGTGTATAGATACTCGTCACCATGCCTATACACCGTACTCCACATTTAGCAATTAGCAAATAATACTCTAATCCTATTCCCTCAAGCCAAAGTTAGATCAAACGCTTACCTCGAATGCTCCAAACTCAACTCAAGCCTCTAGTATAGCTTTACCCCTCGAATTCGGCTCCAACTCAGTCAAATCTATGAAATAACGACTTTACAACATTAATATAAGCTAAACAAATCAAACCCAATGCCTAAATATAGTTTTCTAAGCTTTCTTCCCAAAATTCCAAAAACGACCCCGGGCCCGCTTGGTCAAAACCCGAGGTTCGAACCAATTTCACATCACCCATTCCCCCACGAGCCCGGATATACAATTTGTTTTCAAATTTGACCCAAAACGAGGTCTAAATCAAGAAAAAATCAAAAAGCCCTAACTCTACCCATTTCCCCCAATTTCTACCCTAAATCACATGATTTGAGCTTAGGAATTTGATAAATAGTGATGGAAAATGAAGAAAACAAGTTAAACAATACTTACCCAAGAAGCTTTGGTGAAGAAGAGCTCTAGAAATCGCCTATGGGCTGTGGAGAAGATGAGTTCGTGTGTTTTTGGGTGAAAAATCCCGTCACTGTTCTGTTTTGGGTATTTAAAATCACTGGGCAAAATTGCCCTTCGCGTTTGCGGGAAGTGGATCGCGTTCGCGAAGGGTTATCAGAAAGGGCATCGCGAACGCGGACGGTAAGACGCGAACGCGTAGAAGGAAAAAGGCTGGGGTCCTGGGATCGGTCTATGCGAACGCGTGGACCCTAACGCGAAAGCGGGGAAGGAAACAGCAGAGCTTCGCGATCGCGGTGGTATGCACGCGAACGCGAAGAAGAGAGTGAAGCTGGGCCCTCATGGTCAAATAACCTTACGCGTTCGCGAGGGCTCGAACGCGAACGCGAAGAAAGAAGGACGCGAAGCTATGCGAACGCGATGGTAAGAGTGCGATCGCGAAGAAGGAAATCCCTGGGCAAAAATATCAGATTTTTCTGCAACTTTTTCTAAGTTCAAAACACCCCGAACCACCTCCGAATCACTCCCGAGCCCTCGGGGCTCCTAACCAAACACCCACACTAACTCAACAACCTCATACGAACATAACCGTGCGATCAAATCGCCAACATATCATCAAGAACGAGGAATCAAACCTCAAAATCATCACTTTTTCTTCAAACTTCTTAAATTTCCAACTTTTGATATTTAGGTCCGAAACACGTCAAACGACGTCCGATTTCGACCAAATTACACAGAAACATCTTAAACCATATATAAGACCTGTACCGGACGCCGGAACCAAAATACGGGCCCGATACCAATACTTTCTAATCCATTTTCATTTCAAATTTCCATATTAATTCCAGAAAAACAATTTCTTTTAAAAATCATTTCTCGGGCTCGGGACCTCGGATTTCGATTATGGGCATACGCCCGAGTCCCATATTTTTCTACGGACCCTCCGGGACCGTCAAATTACGGGTCCGGGTCCGGTTACCCAAAATGTTGACCAAAGTCAACTTTAATCATAGTAATATCAAAATTCATCAATTTTTACACAGAATTCATATTTAAGCTTTCCGGCTATGCGCCCGGACTGCGCACGCAAATCGAGGCAAATAAAAATAAGGTTTTCAAGGCCTCGGAAGCACGGAATGAAAGAGAAAACAGGTGATGACCCTTTGGGTCGTCACATTCTCCACCTCTAAAACAACTGTTCGTCCTCGAACGGACAAAAGAAAGAAGTACCTGAGTCGGGAAATAGATGAGGATAACGGCTCCGCATATCAGACTCGGACTCCCAGGTCGATGCCTCAGGAGGCTAACCTCTCCACTGGACACGCACTGAAGGAAAACTCTTCGACCTCAACTGTCGAACCTGCCGGTCTAGAATAGCTACCGGCTCCTCCTCATAAGACAGATCCTTGTCCACCTGGACAGTGCTGAAATCTAATACGTGAGCTGGATCGCCATGATACCTCCGAAGCATGGACACATGAAACACTGGATGCACGGCTGACAAGCTAGGCGGCAAGGCAAGCCTATAAGCCACCTCTCCCACACGATCGAGAATCTCAAATGGACCAATAAACCTGGGGCTAAGCTTTCCCTTCTTCCCAAATCTCATCACGCCCTTCATAGGCGACACTCGGAGCAAGACCCGCTCACCAACCATGAAAGCTACATCCCGAACCTTACGATCCGCATAACTCTTTTGCCGCGACTTAGCCGAACGAAGCCTGTCCTAAATGATCTTGACCTTATCCAAGGCCTCCTGAACTAAATCTGTACCCAATAACCGAGTCTCTCCTGGCTCAAACCATCCAACTGGAAACCGACATCGCCTACCATACAACGCCTCATATGGAGCCATCTGGATGCTAGACTGGTAGCTGTTGTTGTAGGCGAACTCTGCTAAAGGCAAAAACTGGTCCCACGAGCCTCCAAAATCAATGACACAGGCTCGGAGCATATCCTCCAAAATCTGAATAGTCCGCTCGGACTAACCGTCCGTCTGAGGATGAAACACTATGCTCAACTCAACCCGTGTGCCCAACTCTCGCTGAACTGCACCCCAGAAACACGAGGTAAACTGCGTACCCGGTCCGAAATGATAGATACCGGTACACCATGAAGGTGAACAATCTCCCGGATATAGATCTCAGCTAACCTCTCGGATGAATAGGAGACTGCCACAGGAATGAAATGTGCTGACTTGGTTAGCCTATCAACAATAACCCATATCGCATCGAACTTCTTCCGAGTCAACGGAAGTCCAGTAACGAAATCCATGGTAATCCTCTCCCACTTCCACTCGGGAAGCTCAATCCTCTGAAACAAACCACCAGGCCTCTGATGCTCATACTTAACCTGCTGACAGTTCAAACATCGAGCCACATATGCAACAATATCTTTCTTCATCCTACGCCACTAATAATGCTGCCGCAAGTCCTGATACATCTTCGCGGCGCCCGGGTGAATAGAATACCGAGAACTATGGGCCTCCGCTAAGATCAACTCTCGAATCCCATCGACATTGGGCACACAAACTCGCCTCTGCAATCTCAAAGCACCATTATCATCTAAGGTCACCTTCGTGGCACCTCCACGCTGCACCGTGTCTCTCAGGACACACAAATGGGGATCATCAAACTGTCGATCACGGATACGCTCCAATAATGAAGAACGAGCGACCGTGCAAGCTAACACTCTGCTAGGATCAGAAATGTCCAACCTCACAAATCGATTGGCCAAGGCCTGAATATCCAAAGCAAGCGGTCTCTGGCTGACCGGAATATAAGCAAGACTACCCATGCTGGCGGACTTCCTACTCAATGCATCGGCCACCACATTGGCTCTCCCCGGGTGATACAAAATAGTAACATCATAATCTTTCAACAACTCCAACCACCTCCGCTGCCTCAAGTTCAACTCATTCTGCTTGAATAAGTACTGAAGACTCTTGTGATCAGTGTACACCTCACACGTCACACCATATAGGTAATTCCTCCAAATCCTCAAAGCATGAACAATGGCTGCCAACTCTAGATCATG
>NW_017674522.1:12547-43641 GCF_001879085.1 Nicotiana attenuata
CCGCAAACTAGTTCGTAACCACGATTTGAATTCCAAATAAACAACAAATTCTAATTTGTCTACTTGACGATCAATAGGACTTACAATTTTCAGATTCAACTTTGAAGATATGAACTTAAAAACTTCAACAATGTACAAAATCAGCAAAGCATACACTTCACTTATGCCACAATACCCAAAGGTCAACTAGAAAATATTGTTCTTGACACAAGGCATCATACCTAGACATCAGTTCATTTTATGGATGTCATTGCAGCAGAGATTAGCTACGGTGGATAAATTAAGCAAATGGGGAATAACAGTTCCTAAGGAATGTGTGTTATGCATGACTGATAAAGAGGAAACGCATGAACATTTGTTTTCTGAATGCTCATTTTCAAGATTCATATGGGAGCAGCTACTAACTCTATTAGGAATACATCGACAGATAGGTAGTTGGCAAGAGGAAACTACATGGATGATAACAAGAACGAGGAGCAGGAAAGAACTGTGGAAGATACTGGAAAATGCATTTGCAGCAACAGTATATCAAACGTGGTTGGAAAGAAACCTACGAAGATTTCAACAAGCAAAAAGAGATTGTAGGGAGATACTTAGAGATATTGTACTTCATATACATATTAGAGGTGAGAGCTATTGTAAATGGAGAGAAGTATTAGCAAAGATAAATAGGTATCCATGTTAGCATAGATAGTAAGTTCTGGATGTGGAACTTAAGTGTGTTAAAAAGGCTATTTTTGTAGGACCCGACTCTAGAGTCAAATGAGCGGGCGGATGTAAATATTTTACTTGGTTAAATACAATTTCTCAGTTTAACCAAAAAAAAAAAACTTCAACAATGGAGATCCTGAGATTTTTCCCTCTATGCAAAACCAATAATGAATCCGTTGCTTGTATGCAATAACAAGGTTGAATTCGCGGAGGAATGGAGCGATCTAACTCTAAAATACAAATGGAAAAAGAAGGGATAATGAGTAACACTTAATGCTCTATCCAGTATCCATGGATGAAAATTAGGAAGAAATTACAAAATAGCTACTTTTAAGTCCTGCTATTAGTGTTTAGCTAGTATTTAAAAAGCTATTAGCATTTAGCTACTTTTTTTACACGAAAAAATATTTGGAAAAGCCGAAAAACTTCAAGAACAACTATTGGAATTTGAACATTTATACATTTAAAATTAAGAAATTGTTCCTGGAGTTTGAATAATCTGAAGCCGGAGCTCATAATTGCTGGAGTACAACATGAGTTCAAAAATCAGGAATAGTTTTTGGATTTTACACTAATAAAGGCAAAAAAAAAAAGTCAGGAATTGTTTCTAGATCAAATTTGCACTAATGAAAGTTCAAAAATAAAAAAAATTCCTTGAGTTTGTAATTTTGTACTAGTAAAAGTTTAAAAATCAAGAATCATTCTCAGAGTTAACACTAGTAAAAGTAGTAAAATAATCGGAATCATTGCTGGAGTATATATGCACAAGTAAATATTCAAAAATAAGGAATCATTCCTGCATTTTGCACTAGTAAAGGTTCAAACACTAAAAATCGTTGTTGTGTGTTGAACTTATCAAGGTTTGTAGTTTGTACCCCATAAACTCTACCATAGTTTATTTCCATTTGCCAAAACTTCGAACTCTAGGAGTTGTATTTCATGTTTTAGTTGAGGCAAAAGCATTAACTTAGTCGGACCAATGGCTACTTTACTAAAGCATTAAAAAGTTGGATAAATTTTAATGGCTTTCCGATAAAGTGGCTAACCCAACTAATATTTTTTGAAATATATATTTCAAATTATATACAAATTGGACCAAATCGAGTAAGAGCAAAAACATGGCCCCAATTTGGTTATAAACTTAGTCAACTGATGTAGGGAACAATTGGTAAATAGCCACTTTTGGAGTCGACCATTAGAGTTGACTTATTTTTCAAGTTGTATTGGCAAAGTAGCTGCTCATTAATGCGAAAATACAAGTCTATCCCCTACTTAAAATACATAAGAATTCCAACAATCGGTAGTGACTTTCAAACATTTTATAAGTGAAATTCCAACATAATATACTAGAGTTCAAATAGATGAAATCTCAATATACGGTACTAGACTTCGGAGCTTTTAAAGGTAAAATTCCAGCATATAATACTGGAGTTCAAACCTTTATAGGTTCAAACACCAACAACAATTATTGAGTTTCAAACACCAAGAACGATTATTGGGTTCAAACATTTATAGGTTCAAAACCCCAACAACGATTGTCGGGGTTCAAACCTGTCACGACCCATTTTCGCAATAGGTCATGAGGGCGCCTGACACCCTTGTCAGGCAAGCCAATTGCGGAAACATTTCTAAAATACTTATGTTGCTTTTAATTAAAATAAGTAAAATAAACACTCAAATTGGAATTTAAACCAGGAGAACTGAATACTGTAATAATATGATTACACAACCCCAAAATGATCGTCTACCAAAGTGTGTGCCAGAACCTGGTGTCACAAGCTACGGGCAACTAGTAGAATATACATCCAAAAGAATACCACACTACCCTACTGTCTGGATCCGAATAGACAGAAAATAACAATACAAAAGAAAGACTTCTTCGGCTGCGGATCGACATGGAAGGAAAGCAGCTCACCGTAGAAGTCCCAAGCCTGCTCACGAATGCGCACCAGGGAAATAACCGGATCCACCTGCCTCACACCTTGTACATTTAAGTACAGAAGCGTAGCATGAGTACATAAACAATATGTACCCAGTGAGTATTCCGCCTAATCTCGAAGAAGTAGAGACGAGAGGTCGACTTGATACTCACTAGGGCCAGATAATATTATGAGTATAAGTTTAACAATGAAATCTTTAATAGGCAGCAGTTACAACAAGGCATGTAAGTCATATTCTCGCTAGGATTTCGATAAATAATTACTATAGTTACAATTATCAATGCATTTCGGGCCATGGAAAGCAGTACTAACATTTAACGATCTCAGGCAAAGCTATATAAACATGCGCAAATATGCCGAGGCGACGGCCCGATCCAACAGAAATAAACTGTGCACTTGCCGAGGGTCGACGGCGCGCCTATAGATGCATCTATTCATACCGAGGCGATCGGCCCGATCCACAAATAAGTAGAAATATCAAGTATACACACAAGGCACATCAATAGTCATAAATGCCAAGCAAGGCTTCAACAATTATACAAGTACGTTCTTAATCCCTTTTTAAATCTCTAGCATATCCTAGGTGCTCATAGTAACAAGATAAAATAGGGAGTCATGTAAAATAAGCATGATGTGGGTCCTAAACTACACGGACCATTAACATAGTAGTAGCTACGCACGGACTCTCGTCACCTAGCGCGTGCGTAGCCCCCGCATTTAGCAATAATTACTCAATTATTAATCCTATGGGGACAGTTCCCTCTTACAAGGTTAGAAAGGAGACTCACGTCGCTCCAAAGCGCGCTCCCAATATCGAGAACAAGCCCAAGCTCTTATTTCGAAGCCGAACGAGCACAAACTAGTTAAAATAGGTAAGAACTAGTTAATAAAGGCTTAAAAGGTCGAATTCTAACTATTTAAGTAATTTCCCAACCTTTTTCACAAGTTTTCTAAATTTTGACCCCGGGCCCACGTGCCCGAATTCCGAGATTTTTCGAAGGAAATTGTTCTCTACAACCTAAGGATCAATAATATATGATTTCTACTCCATTTCATAACAAATTTCATGCTTAAATTTTAGTTTTATTAAAACCCTAGGTCTAGCTCTAACCCCTTTGATTTTCCTAATTTCTTGAAGTTTAATCTACCTAATATACATGTATTTAAACTAAGGATGAATGAAAATAACTTACCTCACAATGTTATGTTGAAATCCCTCTTTGGAAGCTCTCAAATCGCCCAAGTGTAGTGTAAAAAATGAAATAAATGCTCTTAAGTCCCGTTTTTAAAACCCTTCCCAGCCCTGTGATGTCGCAATGCGACATAGGGCTCGCAATTGCGATATCGCAATTGCGACATTTCTATCGCAAATGCGAACAATCCCTCCCCTACCTCGATCGCAAAAGCGAAGGGAGTTCCGCAAATGCGAACCCCCTGGTTTCGCAAATGCGAAGCATATGGTCGCAATTGCGACTCCTGCCCAGTCACCCCAGCTTCGCAAATGCGATGACCAACTAGCAATTGCGAGTTCACAATTGCGAACAGTGTCTCGCAATTGCGAGACCTGCAGCAGGGATCAAAAAACACCAGAAAACTGGTATGTTTTCTCAACTCCAACTATGCTCGAATCTCACCCGAGCCCTCGGGGCTCCACTCCGAACACTCATACCAGCCCTATAACCATGTGCAAACTTGCTCGAGCAATCAAGTCGCATAATTAACACCTAAAACCATGGATTTACACCAAAAATGCATGGAATCCTCAAGAACACCTAAATTCTTAACTTTTCAACCAAACATCCGAATCACGTCAAATCGATCCCGTTTCTCACCAAATTTCACATACGAGACTAAAATATTATATCGAACCTGTACCGGGCTCCGGAACCAACATACGAGCCCGATATCAATCTGAGCAAGCATTTTCCTTTTTATTAAACTCTTAGGATTTCAGTTTGACAATTTTCAATAAAAATTCATTACTCGGGCTAGGGACCTCGGAATTCGGTTCCGGACACACGCCCAGGTCCCATATTTTCCCACGGACCCTCAGAAATTGTCAAATAATAAATCCGGGTCCATTTTCCCAAAATGTTGACCGAAGTCAAACTTGGTCTTTTAAGAAAGTCTTAAAGAAGCAAATGAGCATATTTTACTCAAAACCCTTCCAATTCCCGAACCAATCGCCCCCGCAAGTCGTAAATTAGTTAAAGCAAGTACGGGAGGCTTTATTTAGGGGAACGGGGTTCGAAAAGGCAAAACGACCGGTCGGGTCGTTATATTCTCCACCTCTTAAACAAACGCTCGTCCTCGTACAGACATAGAAAAGTACCTGGACTGCTGAATAAGTGGGGATATCTGCTCCGCTTGTCCTCCTCGGACTCCCAGGTCGCCTCCTCGACCGGTTGGCCCCTCCACTGGACTCTCACCGCAGAAATCTTCTTGGACCTCAGCTGGCGATCCTGTCTATCAATAATAGCAACTGGCTCCTCCTCATAGCCCAAGCCCTCATCTAGCTGAATGGTGCTGAAGTCCAACATGTGGGATAGGTCGGCATGATAGTTCCGAAGCATCGAAACATGAAAGACTGGGTGAACTCCCGATAAACTAGGGGGTAAAGCAAGCTCATAAGCAACCTCCCCAACTCGCCTCAACACCTCAAAGGGGCCAATAAACCTTGGGCTCAACTTGCCCTTCTTCCCGAACCTCATAATGCCCTTCATGGGTGAGACTTTCAAGAGAACCTTCTCGCCAACCATAAATGATACATCTCGCGCCTTCTGATCCGCATAGCTCTTTTGCCTGGACTGAGCTGTGCGAAGCCTCTCCTGAATCACCTTTACCTTATCCAAGGCATCCTGTACCAAATCTGTACCAAGTAACTTAGCCTCGCCAGGCTCAAACCACCCAATGGGAGAACGACAACGTCGACCATATAAAGCCTCATATGGGGCCATCTCTATGCTGGACTGATAGCTGTTGTTGTATGCGAACTCTGCTAGAGGCAAGAACTGATCCCACTGCCGTCCAAAATCAATCGCACATGCTCTAAGCATATCCTCCAAAATCTGCACCGTCCGCTCCGACTGGCCGTCGGTCTGAGGATGGAATGCTGTACTAAGCTCTACACGAGTCCCCAACTCACTCTGCACGACTCTCCAGAAATGGGAAGTGAACTGAGGGCCTCTGTCTGATATGATGGACACCGACACACCATGCAATCGGACTATCTCCCGAATATAGATCTGAGCATACCTCTCTGCTGTATAAGTAGTCGCCACTGGAATGAAATGGGCCGACTTGGTCAATCTATCCACAATGACCCACACCGAATCAACCTTCCGCAAAGTCCGCGGCAACCCAATTACAAAATCCATGGTAATGCGCTCCCACTTCCACGCTGGTATAGGCATCCGCTGAAGTAGGCCGCCTGGTCTCTGATGTTCATACTTGACCTGCTGGCAATTCAAACACTTAGTCACATACTTCACTATGTCCTTCTTCATCCCCCGCCACCAGTAGTGCTGCCTCAAATCACGATGCATCTTCGTAACTCCCGGGTGAATGGAATACCTCGAACTGTGGACCTCTTCTAGAATCCTCTCCCTGAGACCATCAACATTAGGAACACATAGACGGCCCTGGAGCCGCAGCACACCATCCTCGCCAATAGAAACCTCCTTGGCACCTCCCTGAAGTACCGTCTCTTTGAGGACTGCCAAATGTGGATCATCGAACTGCCGGGCCTTGATCTCCCCCAATAACGAAGACTAGGCGACCACACACGCTAGAACTCGGCCGGGCTCTGAAATGTCCAACCTCACAAGCCTGTTAGCCAAGGGCTGAATGTCCGAGGCTAGTGGCCTCTCCTCTGCTGGAATGAATGGTAGGCTACCCATACTCTCCGCCTTTCTGCTCAAGGCATCCGCGACCATAATCGCTTTGCCCGGATAATAAAGAATGGTAATGTCATAATCCTTTAGCAACTCAAGCCACCTGCGCTGTCTCAAATTGAGATCCCTCTGCCCGAACAAATGCTGTAAGCTGTGGTGGTCGGTGTAAACCTCACAAGGCACCCCATACAAATAGTGCCTCCATATCTTAAGACCATGAACAATCGCTGCCAACTCCAAATCGTGCACAGGGTAATTTTTCTCGTGAATCTTCAGCTGACGCGAGGCAAATGCAATAACTCGCCCCTCCTGCATCAACACACATCCGAAACCAATGCGTGAAGCGTCACAATATACCGTATACATCCCTGCACCGGAAGGCAACACAAGAACTGGCGCCGTAGTCAAGGCTATCTTGAGCTTCTGAAAGCTCTCTTCGCAATCATCGGACCAAATGAATGGGGTACCCTTCTGGGTCAGTCTAGTCAAAGGTGATGTAATAGATGAGACGCCCTGCACAAATCGCCGATAATAACCCGCTAACCCCAGGAAACTCCTGATCTCGGTCACTAAAGTGGGAGGTGGCCAACTCTGAACTACTTCAATCTTCTTGGGATCTACCTTAATACCCTCTCCGGACACAATATGCCCCAAGAATGCCACTGACTCAAGCCAAAACTCACACTTGGAGAACATAGCATACAACTTCTGCTCTCGTAAAGTCTGAAGCACGACTCTCAGATGCTGCTCGTGCTCCCCTAGGCTACGTGAGTATATCAAGATGTCGTCAATGAAGACGATAACAAAGGAATCAATATAAGGCATGAATACCCGGTTCATCAGATCCATAAATGCTGCTGGGGCATTAGTCAAGCCAAAGGACATCACTAGAAACTCATAATGGCCATATCTAGTCCGGAATGCAGTCTTCGGAACATCCGGGTCCCGAATCTTCAGCTGATGATATCCTGACCTCAGGTCAATCTTAGAGAACACCCTAGCACCCTGCAGCTGGTCGAATAAATCATCAATACGAGGCAACGGGTACTTGTTCTTGATGGTGACCTTGTTCAACTGGCGGTAATCAATGCACATCCGCATGGTCCCATCCTTCTTCTTCACAAATAGCACTGGCGCGCCCCAAGGCGATACACTGGGCCTGATAAACCCTTTGCTAACAACTCTTCTAGCTGCTCCTTCAACTCCTTAGGGGCCATACGGTACGGTGGAATAGATATAGGCTGAGTGCCTGGGGCCAAGTCAATACTGAAATTAATATCACGATCCGGAGGCATGCCAGGAAGATCAGAAGGAAACACATCGGCGAACTCTCGGACTACTGGCACTGAATCAATCGTCGGAGACTCTGCCAGTGGTGTCTCGAACATAAGCTAAGTAAGCCAAACACCCCTTCCCAACCATGTACTGAGCCTTCAGGAAAGAGATAACCCTGCTAGGCATGTCAACTGTGGAACCCTTCCACTCCAATCTCGGTGATCCTGGCATCACTAGTGAAACAGTCTTGGCATGGCAATCAAGGACGGCGTGATATGGAGATAGCCAATCCATGCCCAAGATGACCTCGAAATCGATCATATCCAGCAACAGAAGATCTGCTCTAGTCTCGAGACCACAGAAGGTGACCACACAGGACTGGTAGATCTGATCCACAACCACAGAATCACCCACAGGAGTGGACACACGAACAGGAACACCCAAGGGCTCGGGAGGAATAACCAGGAAGCGAGCGAACAGAGATGATACATATGAATAAGTAGACCCTGGATCAAATAATACCGAAGCATCCCTACCACCAACGGGAATAATACCTGTGATGATGGCATCTGAGGCCAATGCATCCGGCCTGGCTGGAAGAGCATAGAACCTGGCTGGAGCGCCGACTGTCTGACCTCCACCTGACTGAGTAGTAGCTGGCTGACCTCTCCCTGTCTGGCCTCCACCTCTAGGACGACCTCTACCCGTCTGCCCTCCACCTCTAGGTGGCTGGGCAGCTGGTGCTGGAATCATGGGCTGCTGACCCTGCTGCACTGCCTTGCCCCGAAGCCTGGGGCAGTATCTCCTCATATGACCGGGATCTCCGCACTCAAAACAACAGCGCGGGGCGGTAACCTGCTGCCCTGATGGCTGACCCTGATAACCTGTAGAACCACTGGAAGAAGCCTGGATAGCCGGTGGACGACATGAACTCTCCGGCATGGCACTGAAATAAGAATCAGGAGGACCCTGGGGACCAGAATACCCACTGGAGGAACCCTGAATGGCTGGCAGGCGGTAGGAAGTCTCTGGCATAGCACTGAGATAGGGGCGTGCTGGAGCCCCCCGGGTAGGAGGTGGTGCTGAAACTCGTGGCCTACTAGGCTGGCCTCTCCCATACTGACCTCTGCCCCTAGTTGGGGCACCTCTGAACCCGCCGGAGAACCTAGCTCTCTTATCCTGCTGTATCTGCTCTCTAACCCTCTGGCGATATCCCTCAATCCGACGAGCAATCTCGACCACTAGCTGGTACTCTGTGCCTATCTCCACCTCTCGAGCCATACTAAATCGAATACCGGGCTGCAATCCAGCGACAAACCTCCGCACCCTCTCCGCATCTGTAGGAAGTATCATGAGTGCATGGCGGGACAACTCGGAAAACCTCGCCTCATAGTCAGTCACAGACATCTGACCCTGCTCGAGCTGCTCAAACTGGTACCGCAGCTCCTCCCTCTCAGAGGGCGGGATATACCTATCCAAGAACAACTATACAAACTGATCCCAAGTGATGGGAGGAGAACCCGCTGGTCTGCCGAGAACGTAGGACTGCCACCATCTATGGGCCCTGCCCTCGAGCTGAAAGGTAGTTAAGTCAACTCCGTGCGACTCCAATATCCTCATGTTGTGCAGTCTGTCCCTGCACCTGTCTATGAAGTCCTGAGCATCCTCATGACGCTCACCCCCGAAGACTGGAGGATAAAGCCTGGTCCATCTATCTAATAGCTTCTGTGGATCACCATCCACAGCTGGCCTGGGTTGGGGTGCCGCTGCAGCAACTGGCTGAGCCCCATCTGCGGGTAGTGCACCCGGAGTCTGATATACCGCAGCTGCATGGCCTGGAGCCTGAGCAGTAGGGGTCTGGGCCCCCCTTCCTGCCTGCGAAGTGGCTGGGTCTGCTGGAAATAAACCAGCCTGAGTCATAGTATCCATGAACCGGAGCATGCGGCCCATGACCTCCTGAAATCCCGGTGCTGTCATGAAATCCGCCAGGGTAGACTCAGCTACGGGCACCTCGCCCTGCTCCTCAATAATAGGGTCCTCCACAGGATCCGCCGGTGGTGCAACTGGAACGGCTCTGGGACGCCCTCGTCCCCTACCAAGGGCCGGTGCCCACCCCCGGCCTCTACCTCGGCCTCTAGCAACAGGGGGAGCAGCTCCTCCCAGGTCCGGAACGTCAGCGGTACGAGTTCTCACCATCTGTGAGAGAATAGAAGGGAGAAATACAGTACTCTAAGCACTGTACGAACGGAAATGAATAAAGAGTAGTCTTTCCTAATACCCTATAGCCTCTCGAAGATAAATACAGACGTCTCCGTACCGATCAACAAGACTCTATCAGGTTTGCCCATAACTTGTGAGACCTACGTGACCTAGTGCTCTGATACCATATTGTCAGACCCATTTTCACAATAGGTCATGAGGGCGCCTGACACCCTTGTCAGGCAAGCCAATTGCGGAAACATTTCTAAAATACTTATGTTGCTTTTGATTAAAATAAGTGAAATAAACACTCAAATTGGAATTTAAACCAGGAGAACTGAATACTGTAATAATATGATTACACAACCCCAAAATGATCGTCTACCAAAGTGCGTGCCAGAACCTGGTGTCACAAGCTACGGGCAACTAGTAGAATATACATCCAAAAGAATACCACACTACCCTACTATCTGGATCCGAATAGACAGAAAATAACAATACAAAAGAAAGACTTCTTCGGTTGCGGATCGACATGGAAGGAAAGCAGCTCACCGTAGAAGTCCCAAGCCTGCTCACGAATGCGCACCAGGGAAATAACCGGATCCACCTGCCTCAGACCCTGTACATTTAAGTACAGAAGCATAGCATGAGTACATAAACAATATGTACCAGTGAGTATCCCGCCTAATCTCGAAGAAGTAGAGACGAGAGGTCGACTTGATACTCACTAGGGCCAGATAATATTATGAGTATAAGTTTAACAATGAAATCTTTAATAGGCAGCAGTTACAGCAAGGCATGTAAGTCATATTCTCGCTAGGATTTCGATAAATCAATTACTACAGTTACAATTATCAATGCATTTCGGGCCATGGAAAGCAGTACTAACATTTAACGATCTCAGGCAAAGCTATATAAACATGCGCAAATATGCCGAGGCGACGGCCCGATCCAACAGAAATAAACTGTGCACTTGCCGAGGGTCGACGGCGCGCCTATAGATGCATCTATTCATACTGAGGCGATCGGCCCGATCCACAGATAAGTAGAAATATCAAGTATACATACAAGGCACATCAATAGTCATAAATGCCAAGCAAGGCTTCAACAATTATACAAGTACGTTCTTAATCCCTTTTTAAATCTCTAGCATATCCTAGGTCCTCATAGTAACAAGATAATATAGGGAGTCATGTAAAATAAGCATGATGTGGGTCCTACTACCCGGACCATTAACATAGTAGTAGCTACGCACGGACTCTCGTCACCTAGCGCGTGCGTAGCCCCCGCATTTCGCAACAATTACTCAATTATTAATCCTATGGGGACAGTTCCCTCTTACAAGGTTAGAAAGGAGACTCACCTCGCTCCAAAGCGCGCTGCCAATATCGAGAACAAACCCAAGCTCTTATTTCGAAGCCGAACGAGCACAAACTAGTTAAAACAGGTAAGAACTAGTCAATAAAGGCTTAAAAGGTCGAATTCTAACTATTCAAGTAATTTCCCAACCTTTTCCACAAGTTTTCTAAATTCCGACCCCGGGCCCACGTGCCCGGATTTCGAGATTTTTCAAAGGAAATTATTCTCTACAACCTAAGGATCAATAATATATGATTTCTACTCCATTTCATAACAAATTTCATGCTTAAATTTTAGTTTTATTAAAACCCTAGGTCTAGCTCTAACCCCTTTGATTTTTCTAATTTCTTGATGTTTAATCTACCTAATATACATGTATTTAAACTAAGGATGAATGAAAATAACTTGCCTCACAATGTTACGTTGAAATCCCTCTTTGGAAGCTCTCAAATCGCCCAAGTGTAGTGTAAAAAATGAAATAAATGCTCTTCAGTCCCGTTTTTAAAACCCTTCCCAGCCCTCTGATGTCGCAATTGCGACACAGGGCTCGCAATTGCGACTCCTGCCCAGTCACCCCAGCTTCGCAAATGCGATGACCAACTCGCAATTGGGAGTTCGCAATTGCGAACAGTGTCTCGCAATTGCGAGACCTGCAGCAGGGATCAAAAAATACCAGAAAACTGGTATGTTTTCTCAACTCCAACTATGCTCGAATCTCACCCGAACCCTCGGGGCTCCACTCCGAACACTCATACCAGCCCTACAACCATGTGCAAACTTGCTCAAGCAATCAAGTCGCATAATTAACACCTAAAACTATGGATTTACACCAAAAATGCATGGAATCCTCAAGAACACCTAAATTCCTAACTTTTCAACCAAACATCTGAATCACGTCAAATCAATCCCGTTTCTCATCAAATTTCACAGACGAGACTAAAATATTATATCGAATCTGTACCGGGCTCCGGAACCAACATACGGGCCCGATATCAATGTGAGCAAGCATTTTCCTTTTTATTAAACTCTTAGGATTTCAGTTTGACAATTTTTCAATAAAAATTCATTACTCGGGCTAGGGACCTCGGAATTCGGTTCCGGACACACGCCCAGGTCCCATATTTTCCCACGGACCCTCAGAAATTGTCAAATTACGAATCCGGGTCCGTTTTCCCAAAATGTTGACCGAAGTCAAACTTGATCTTTTAAGAAAGTCTTAAAGAAGCAAATAAGCATATTTTACTCAAAACCCTTCCAATTCCCGAACCAATCGCCCCTGGAAGTCGTAAATTAGTTAAAGCAAGTATGGGAGGCTTTATTTATTGGAACAGGGTTCAAAAAAGCAAAACGACCGGTCGGGTCGTTACAAAACCCTAGTAACAATTATCGGGGTTTGAATCCTTTTCATATTGTTTCACCCATAATGTCTTATTTGAACTTCAGGACACAATTATGGGATTCTAACTTCAACAAGTTGAAACTCAAGGATATTATTCTTGAATTCAAAAGAGGTATCATGAGGGAAAGAATCCTTTTAGTTGAAACTACGAATCGTTCCTGAATTTTACACTAGTAAAGGTTCGGAAATCAGGAATTATTCTAGAGTTTCAAACTCCAATACCGATTGCTGGAGTTGTATTATGTTTTTTAGTTGGGGGCAAAAAATATTAATTTAGTCGGACCAATGACTACTTTGCTTATGCATTTGAAAAGTTGGCTAAACTCTAACAGCTCGCCCAAATAATAACTAACCCAACTAATTTTTTTCGTGACATAAAGCGTATAACAATTCCATTTTTTCAACCCATTTACACTACTAAAAAAATCTGTTTACCGACGCAGCAGTACCGACAGACATTTTTCCATCGGTATTCCGAAAGACTTTTCGACGGAGTCTCTCGATACTTTTGAATTTTTTGATTTCTAATTTTTTTAAAAAGGAACCGACGGACTTCCGTCGGTAAATAATGATATTTTGACCGGTCAAAAATTAAATGGTTGTACCGACGGATTCCGTCGGTAAATTACCGACGGACTCCCTCGGAACATTTTGTATTTATATTTTCGAATTATTTTTTTAGGGTGTCTGTCGTTGCTTTTAAAAAAAATAATAAAAAAGAAAATAAAGTTATCCACGTACTCCATCGCTATTGCATTTATATAATATTTTGAATTTTGTTCTTACAGTACCGATGGACTTCCGTCGGTAATTTAAATATATAATCTTATGCATAATTATTTTTTATTTTTTATTACATAATACCGAAGGAGGCCGTCGGTAAGTCCCTCGGTAAGTATTTACTTAATTATCTTGGTGGTTGATTAGCCTATTTATTGAAATTTACACTAAGTGAAGGTAATTACAATACTTAAAAATATATTAGTGGTAATTAGCTTAGTAATTTATAATTACACAAAGTAAAAGTAAATTTGTAGTATCCTTAACTACATTGATTAACCTATACATTAATAATTACACGCTAAGAAGAATTGTATTATGTAGTTGTTTCCATAAGAAATATTAGTGATGATTTATCTTATAAATTAATAATTACTGTAAGTAGAAGTGTATTAATGGTGTCTTTAAGTAACTTTTAATAATTTATTATTATACACATTGATAATATACTAGGCAAAAGTGTATTAGTTGTATTTAGCTTGTATATTGATAATTACACGAAATATAAGTGTATTAATAATATACCTATAAGTAATGTTGGTGATTGATTAGCCTATATACATTGGTATTAGCAATAAGTATTAGTGAACTAGTGGCATCCTTATATAAGCCACGTTAGTGATTGATTAGCTTATACATTGATAATATACACTAAATAGAAGTGTATTAATGCTATTTGTGAAAAATGTTTGCGATTGTTTATCTTTAGTTTGATAATTAAAGTAAGTAGAGGTTTATTAGTGTATAGGGTCGAATTTGACCAACTACGTTCTTTAAGACAGCACGACCGACCGAGTGTCCGTGAGCCCGGTTAGAAGAGCGACCTATGAGCAACAAGAGGGCGACTCCATGACCACGCCGGCCTCCCTATAATATGTACTTTATTCTTTGTCTTTTGTATTGAAGTAAGGATCCTCTATTATATAAAGGGGATCTAAGCTTGGTAAAAAGGACTCTGGGAGATTATAAGAGATACAAGCTCTCTTTCTCTCTCTCTCTCTAACATTGTCTCTCTTATATGATAGAAGTGTATCATTTATTCTAAATTTTGTTCATCTCATTGTTATATGATCCAATATCCAAGATCATCCTAGAGTTTATTATCTTTCACTACTATTTACCCCTTCATCTATACTGATTGATTTGCTTAAAAAAGTATTAACTTACTTTTGAGTCAAACAATTAGTAGTATCATTAAGTAATATTAGTGGTATCCTGAAGTAATGCTAGTGATTCATTAGCTTATACATTGATAATTATACTAATTAAGTAGAAGTGTATTAGTATAATCTTAACTTAAGAACTATTACTGATTGATTAGCTTATATATTGAGAATTACACTAAGTAGAAGTGTATTAGTAATATTAGTAAGAAATGTTGGCGATTGATTATCTTATATATATATATATACAAAAANCGAAATATAAGTGTATTATTAATATACCTATAAGTAATGTTGGTGATTGATTAGCCTATATACATTGATAATGGCACTAAGTATTAGTGAACTAGTGGCATCCTTATATAAGCGACGTTAGTGATTGATTAACCTATACATTGATAATTATTCAATTCTAACTCTTCGTGTGTTTTTTCCACTTCTCTTTTGTGGATTACAAGGTATTGGGACATCCGCCACAGTGCAAAATGAGGACCTTGAGGAGATGCGGCGAACAATTCAACAACTTTCTAGGAATTGTGCCGATGAACGAGAAAAAAGAAAGCATGAAGAGAAGATTAGAGACGCACTTAGGAATGACATTGAGTCCCTCAAGGCTCAAGTGAATCACTTAATCGGCTTGCCCCGCTCTCCGCCAAAAAGCCACATTTATGAAGAGGATGAAAGTGATGGAAATAATACAAATGATGAAGAAGATGAGGGGGAACCCGAAGATGAGTGATTTTA
Organism: Nicotiana attenuata; assembly: GCF_001879085.1. NCBI lineage: Eukaryota > Viridiplantae > Streptophyta > Magnoliopsida > Solanales > Solanaceae > Nicotiana > Nicotiana attenuata. The sequence continues at coordinate 28,011 of NW_017674522.1, forward strand.
TATTTGGTTGGATTGTTGTTTAGTTGGATGTTAACTTTGAATGTTACGTTTTGATGTTTGGTTGGATAGTTTTGATGATTGATGGGATAATTTGGATATTTGGATGTTTGATGGGATAATTTGGATGTTTAGATATAGTTTATAAAGTTTTTTTGTTGTTAAGTTGAGTTTTATTGTGGTTGCATTTTAGTTTGTATTGTAATATTCTGCTGGAAGGTGATGCAACAAAAAATAGGCACTGCTTGCCAAAAATGTACCAGATTTACCGAGGGACTTACCGGCAGAGTCCATCGGAATAATTATTCATTTTCAATCCAGAATTTTTTAATTAGCGAGGGAGTCCATCGGTATGCTTGAACCAAATTTTCAGATTTTATTGAAAATATCAACGGATAGCAATCGGAAAATGAATTTATTCATATTTTTAATTTTTATATTACTAAATTATTATTTTTAATTTACCGACGGATCTCCGTCGGTATTGATATTATTATTATTATTATTTTATAATATACCGACGGATATCCGTTGGTACGTAAAATTATTTGACCAGCTATCGTCAGAAATGTACCGATGGCATTCCGATGGGGTCCATCGGTAGGATTTACCTACCAACCACTTACCGACGGATATCCGTCGTTAAAGCCTGGTTACCGACGGACATCCGTCGGTAACTTGCGTCGGTAAAGAGGTGATTTCTAGTAGTAATTATATATTACCACTTACTTGATCTTTTCCTATATAAAAGGGAATCAATATATAACAAAAGAATTTCGTTTTTACCATGTTTGCATAGTATAATTGGATTCAATCCCCTTCCCTCCACTTAGTTCCACCATTGGAAGTTCGTGTGTTATTATTCATCTCATAGCTTCTTATACTTTAAATCTTGCATTACTATTCCGTGAAATAAAGGCATAAAATGTAAAGATATATTTTGGTTAAATCTGTGGGACAATCATGCAGTGCTTTTTGAATGGGTCTTCTGCATGTACTTGCTGGCAACTTTGCGTGCCTTCCTAACCAGAATTTAGGAGCAACTAATAGACCTTTAAAGGTACAAAATGTAAAGATAACTGCTGGAATAATCTTTGGGACAATTGCTTAATGAGTGCAAATATTTCGTACAGTCATCAGACGGCAACTTAGTTGGTCATTTCAACCATTATAAATTCATGTCCTAAATCAGTATCCTTTACTCTTTATTTCCTTCATTTCCTTTCTAGTTCTCATCTTCTTCTTCTTCTTTACTTTCACTATGTCTTCCTCTTCTGTGATCATTCTAAAGAGCTTCGATGGAGAAACTATCGAGGTGGAAGAGAATGTGGTATATCATTCCAAGCTAATCGAACGCGTTTGTCGTACCATCGAAATGAATCCCCGCATTGTTCCTTTGTTTAATGTGAGATACAACATTCTCGCTAAGGTGATTGATTTTATGAAGCACGAAACGGAGCCTCTCATGACCGCGAATGGAGGAGATGTTCGTCGAAGCTTTCATGCTCATTTTCTGGACGATGTTGACAATGATATGATGGTCAATCTTGTCAATGTGTGAATATTCACTTGCTTTTATTACTATTGTTTAATTGATTGGAATTGGTAGTAGTAATCTGTTTTCTACCTTTTCTCAGGCAGCACACTATATGGGAGTTGAGAGCCTGGAAAATTACCTGGTTGGTGCAGTACAAAGGAATTTCAACCAGAACGATGTCAATTCTATTGGAGGATATTTTGCTATACCGTGACGACTCCCTGGACATTTTACTTAGATGTTTTTCTGGATGTTTTGTTGTCGATGTTTTCATGTTGTATGGTTTAATTTAAATAATTTTTATGTTGCAAGAATGATGATGATATTATAATGTTTGACTGGATATGCTAGATATTTTAGTATTCTAACTCTATTTTTAATTGGACCATGTGGTGTGTTAGATTTGTTCTACTTTTCAACCAACTTAAATATGTTGCTCTGAAAGGCTTAAGTAGACTCTGCTTATTTTTAGTCTGCTACTTTCATTTGTAAAACCAAAGAAGTGCAAGCTGGAAAAGTGCTAGTGCATCAACCGGGGCCGGATTTAGGGAGCCTAAAAATTACCCTATATAGGTAAGGCAAAATCTATTTTTTACCTCTATATGTATGTTTTGAATCCCCTTGAAATAACTTAAAAGCATAGCTTAGTGGTCAAGGGGCTCAAAAAATTTATAAGGTCATTGGTTCTATTCCCACTAGCTACAACTTTTTTAACTTTTTCCTTTTCTTGAACCCCTTGGCGATAATCCTGCGCCTCCGCCACTAGCATCAACTAAGGAAATCTGGAGATTCAAAGAGATCCGCTTGAAGAATTTTGAGGGAAGTACCTATCAATTTATAGTCAGTTTGTTATTGTTTTGATGAGTGATCGTGTTTTGGATTTCACACCGCTGACTTAATCAATATAATCTTGGGTAACAACCTTTTGCATGTGAACTGCAAACCAAAAGAGGCTGTATCAGGTAAAAAATATTTGTTAACATGGTTTTGATCTCTATCACTCTATATCTGACTAACTGATATGCTGATTGTCTTTACTGGTCCAACAGCAGTACCCTAAATGTCCTTCAAACATTGCAGCATGGTCATTCAGCAGAGATGGAAGAGGGAGAAAATCCGTAAGGTTTAGTGGAAATTTAACTTTTTACTCCATATTTCACTTAGTCATTAAGACCTGACTGTGATTTACCCTTGCAGCCATGAGCCGGATGCCATAATTATGTGCAGTACAAATGAAGTTGAAGTGAAGGCAAAGCCAAACGTTTTGCGAATCCTATATCACATGAGAACACTATTTCAAAAGCTCCTCGATGGACTCGTTTAGCATGATATTTTGGAAAACAAAAAACTCTATGTTATGCATCTGTAGCAATTACAGTGACAATAGGAGTAAGATGGATAGCACTGACACACGATTTGCATGGGTTTTTGTAATGGATGAGCGCAAACGTAACGACTCAATGAGTTTCTTGCCAACATATTCCTCAGATATTCATGGTTTCCGCTGGATGGCGCCTCCAACACTTAGGTTTATGAACTCAGTTAAGTGCAGCATTAATCTGTTACCATTACTAAAATATTTGAACCCAGAGCGCCGTTTAGATAAACTAAACCTCAAGTAGAAACAAAGGTTGATATGCCATTGCTCTATATTTCAAGATTTAGAATTAACTCAGCAGGTTAGAGAATGACAAAGAAAAAGGCAAATGCATCTATACCGTCAAGATTGACACTTACTGGAGCATTCGTACTGTTGGAGGCATCCACTAGTATATGCAAATTATAATAGTGATACAGCAATAGTATTATTGAGTAAGCCAATTTATTAACAAAATTATATTAGTAACCAACCAATAATAGTATAGCATTGAGTAAGCCAATTTATTATAAATATAAACTAGTACGCCAATAATATGTAACTGTATAAAATCTATATAACAATATCATACCTACTACTGTTTCTTTTAAAAAAATTTAACAATGTGTGCATTTCTTTTATTTAACAAATGGAGTAATAAACTTTTGCTGTTATTAACAAAATTATATTAGTAACCTACCAATAATAGTAGCAAACACAATGAGAGAAAGGAATTTTTTGCTCGAAATAAATTAATATTTCTGGTGATAACTCCTAACTCTTGTTGGAAGTCATTCAAATGAGTTAAACTCTCTCTCTCTAGAGAAACTCTCCTCCTTCTCACTAGGAAACTTCACTTTCTTCGGAAATAACCCAATCCCTCACCAGCCATCGATGGAACCAATCAATAACCAAGAGGAAGTGCCTCCAAAACCTCAGATATTAATACCTTGCAGGAAAACGAGCCAATCTCTTTTAAAGCCAAACTACTCTCCAATGAACAAGAGAAAACCTTTTCAATATCGTCCCCCTCACCATATTTAATGCCCATAGCCATTGATGCCATCGAGGAAGAAGGGGAACAATTTTCCAATCCACATGAAACTGAATATTCAGTCCCAATAACTGGGGAAGACAAAAAACGTATCTATTATCCATGGAGATTTTCGGTCATTATCAACCTTCAAGGTAAAAAAATATTACACCAAATTCTAAAAAGAAAACTGAATGAGATCTGGAAACCATCAGAACCCTTTCCTCTAATAGACCTCGGTGAGGACTACTATACGGTGAGATTTAATAAAGAAGAAAACATGACTAATGCTCTACACAACGGTCCTTGGTTCATCTTTGGACACTTCTTATCAGTACAACGATGGGAACCTAACTCTGTCCCTTCAAAAGCTAATCAAACACTCACTGCTATTTGGATACGTCTACCACAGCTCCCCACGGAGTTCTACGATGAGAAGATACTACAAAAAGTGGGAAATACAATTGGTCAACTATTAAAAGTGGACGCCTGCACTTCAACAGCTCTACGAGGGCGTTATGCAAGAATATATGTCGAACTACCTTTACACAAACAAGTTAAATCCAGTGTATGGATTGGGTCCCATAAACATAAAATCCTTTATGAGTGTGAAAGACTCCTATGCAAAAATTGTGGTTACCTTGGCCATTCGACTAGTCAATGCAAAATAATGAAGAAACAAGCTGAAACTTCAACAGTAACGAAACCAGAAGAGCAAGGAAAAGGGGAAAACAGTGCCATGCAAGAACAAAACCAGCAGCACAGGAGGAGTAGAAGACAGTTAGCTTCAATAAAGGGAAGAAAAGACAGGGGACGATCGAAATCAAGGATCCTCCGGCAAGAACAGGTATCAATGTAAATATTTTTGACGCCACTACAGGTAAGTTCTTGTCCACCCAAACTCTCAATTACAAAGTTCGTCAAAATATGAATCAATCCAGGGAAAATCTATCTGGGAAAATCTGCTTAATAAAATTGTTAATGAACCCATTAGACAAAACCCCACCCTTGTCAAAAACCAATTTTCTTCCTTAACGGAACAGGACATGGTTTTGGATGAAACCCAAAACCAGATTTACACTAATCAAGATACTAATGATCTTATAGCCATCTATCCAACGGCTGGGGAGAAAAATACTACCCACGCGCCTAACAGTAGGCCCTACCCTCCCCCCCCCCCCCAACAATATTCTATCAAAACAAAGTAACCCCTCCCCTAATAACCCCCCTACTACTGAAAAAACCCCTAAAAATTACATAATTATCAATTGCATGATTCTAATAAAACAACACACCTGTTACACCAGGACAGTCCCTCTCTCCAAATGGCCAATACCATAAAACACGTAGACCAAAAACTAGCTAATACCCTCCAACACACACCCAATACGCTATCCCTTACAAATAGCATGCAAAAGGATTTTTCAATCATTGAAACTGATACTGCAAATTACCAAGGCAACAACAAGATCCCAACTCCTTATATAAGTATTACACCATCACCAGGAAATGCCAAGACTACCATTTTTTCCCTCCAACAGGAGAAGATTCAGGCTTCTTCAAATCATACGCCTAAACCACTCACAAGCAATGGCAAACCAGCAAACCAACAACCCACAAACAAACACACCCCCCACAATCTTCATTCAACCTCCAATGCCGGAGAACCATCAACCACTATCCTGGGTGGAGCTGGGCCTGATGGGGCATGCCATCTCCTTCAACATCATGTTGAATGGTAGAGAACAGTGATTGTTATTCACAACTCTCACTATCTCGCGCAACTGATCTCAGAAGGAATACAGTTGTCAATGAACAACTACATGAATCATCTTTGGCTGAACAATGTTCTCCATCCAATTGCACCAAACCTACCACTAAATGCATCTCAGACTTTGATGGGGGAATGGAATCAACCCCCACACTTTGTTCCAATCTAGAACCCTCTACCACTAGACCTACCCTTCTTCACCCCAGAAATTGCTACCAACATCAATCCCATCTTCACACCATGGGATGCCCATGAAGCCCAGAATCTAGCTCCAAATGCTCAACATGTACATCCAAACACTCAGCAACCTCCAGTACATCCCCATGCACCAAACAACGTGCCTCCCCAAGAGGAAGTAATGGAAGAAGCAGCGGAGGATATCAACTTAATCCCAAAATTGATAATGGAAAATTCAAACCTAGACGAGATAAAAGTATTCATCTTCATGGAAAGGCAAGAACAGAGGCAGATTCTCAAGTGTCCGGTGGCACTCTACAAGTGCACCATGGATATAAGGCCTCCAGCAGACCCAATTGTGGGTCAGCATGCAATGATACTGGTTCCCTTTCAGAGGAGGAACCCAGTACATGCACCAAGGGTGCAGGAGAATGTGGACCTACACAATTGGAATCTAAACATGAATAGGCCCATTTCTTTCATAATCTGGAACGTGAGAGGGGGTAATAGGGATAACTTCAGGATGCCCTTTAGGGAAATGATCGACACCCACCACCCTTGCATGGTTACACTCTTGGAAACAAGAATGGATAACCACATGCCTCTTCTCAACCCTTTTGGATTCACTGACATGATTGAAATCCCGGCTAATGGTCAATCCGGTGGCATGGTCATCCTTTGGAATCATACCCTCGTGAATGTTCATAGCTTTGTGCGTAGGAATCAAGAGATCAGTGCTGTCATTGAGGTAATTCCCACCCACAAGTCTTGGATTTTTACTTCTATCTATGCTAGTAATAAGGTTTACCTTAGAAATGAAATGTGGAATAATCTTATCAACTTGCAAAATAATTTTTTTTCGGGCCCTTGGCTTGTTGGAGGAGATTTTAATGATGTCCTAGGCTCTAGTGAAAAAGATGGAGGAAACAATGTAAATAGAAATCGAACTAGGCACCTTTGGGACTGCATTAACAAATGTGGCCTACTAGACCTTGGGTTTAAGGGTAGTAAATACACTTGGAGTAATCATAGGAGGAAAAATAAGGGGCTAATAATGGAAAGACTTGACAAAATCTTTGCAAATAGTGATTGGATTAATTATTTTCCAGATGCAACTGGCACACACTTGCCCAAAACTCACTCTGATCATAACCCATTACTACTACAATTAGTTCCCAAGAAATCAAATATTCCTAATAAGCCTTTTAGATTGGAAACTTTTTGGTGCCGCCACCCAACCTTTAACAATCTAGTTAAAGAAAATTGGACGAACTCAAATTACCAGGATTCTTCTAGCACCTTCATTAACAGTGTTAAAGAATGGACGAATAATATTTTTGGTGATATTTTTAAAAAGAAAAAAAAAACTCTTGCTAGGATAAAAGGTATTCAAGATTCCAAGCATTACCCCTATAGTACCTTTCTCCAAGAATTGGAACGGTCCCTCCAATTAGAATATAATAACTTCCTCAAAATTGAAGATGATTATTGGAAACTGAGAGCTAGAATATCGTGGATTCAAGAGGGAGATGCTAATACAAATGTAACGACCCGGCCGGTCATTTTGAGAATTTAAGCTCCATTCAGCGGCGTAAGGTCTGAAACAAATTCATAATACGAGTATCAACTTGCGTGCATGGTTGAATTCAGTTAACGGATGATTCAGAGTAAAATTGGAAGAAGGAATCTAGTTTTGGGAGTTTAAGCAGTGAGAATTTGACCGGAATTGGACTTTTGAGTAAACGACCCCAGAATGAATTTTTGATGATTCCAACAGCTTCGTATGGTGATTTTGGACCTAGGCGCGCGTTCGGATTGTGTTTTGGAGGTCCATAGCTAATTTAGGCTTGAAATGCTGAAAGTTGAATTTTTGATGTTTCTGGTTCGATGGTGAAATTTTGATCCGAGGGTAGGAATAGAATTTCGGAAGTTAGAGTAGCTCTATAGTGTTGAATGTGACGTGTGTGCAAAATTTTAGGCCATTCGGACGAGGTTTGATAGACTTTTTGATCGAAAGCGTAAATTGAGAGTTTTTGGAGTTCTTAGGCTTGAATCCGATGTTAAATTGGGGCTTTGATGTTGTTTTGAGCATTTCGAGGGTTGGAACAAGTTTGAATGATGTTATGGGATATGTTGGCATGTTTGGTTGAGGCCCCGAGGGCCTCGGGTGTGTTCCGGATGGGCTACGGGTCATTTTCCCTTATTTTTGAACTGTTGTTTCTGGTATCTGATATCCTCCTTCGCGTTCGCGAAGCACCTCCCGCGTTCGCGAAGTGTCTGTGTTGGTCACCTCATTTTTCCTTCTTCGCGTTCGCGTAAAAAGCCTCGCGTTCGCACAGATCTGTCTCTTCACTCATCGCGTTCGCGTCAGTACATCGCGTTCGCGTACTTATGCCATCCCACCCTTCGCGTTCGCATACTTGTTCACGCGTTCGCGAAGAGCAATCTCTAGGCCATAATATTTTCCTTCTTCGCGTTCGCGTGCGTGCTGTCGCGTTCGCGAAGCACATCTGGGAAGCCTTCATTTTTTTCTTCTTCGCGAACGTGATACTTCCTCCGCGTTCGCGATGCTTTAATATCTGGGCAGAATATAAGTTATCCAAATCGAGGGTTAGGCCATTTTTAACATTTTTGGAGTTCTAGAGCTCGGTTTTGGGCGATTCCTTGTGGGTTTTTCAAGCAAAACGTTTGGGTAAGTGTTCTTAACTTAGAATTGATTATATTCCATGAATTTCTCTTCATTTTTTCATTTAATTTGTGATTTTAGTTGAGGAAAATGTTGGTTTTTGAAGGAAATTCCTAAAACGAAAAATCGTGATTTGAGGGGCCAAATGGCATCGGAATTTAATAAATTTCGTATGGTTGAACTCATATTGGAATGGGTATTCGGATTTTATAAAATTTGTCGGGTTCCAAGGTGTGGGCCCGGGGGTCGACTTTTGGACCAATTTTTAGATTTTGTTAGAGATTGAAACTTTATGATCCGGAATAGTTTCTTATGTGTTTTATTTGTGCTTTGAAGTTAATTTGGTTAGATTTGAGCCGTACGGAGGTCTTTTCACCCGAGAAGTGCATTTTTGAGCATTGGTTTGTCGTCTATGAGGTAAGTATCTTGCCTAACCTTGTGTGGGGGACTTCCCCTTAGTACTTGAGTCTTCCATGCTAACTGTAGTCCGTGCACGCGAGGTGACGAGTGTTTTCTCGGGCTTATTTGTGGAAAAATTGCCTTTAGGGTTCTTAGGTCCTTATGTTCATCCTATGGGAAGTATTCTGTTGTGATTGAGTTGTCTAATTGCATAATTTACCTCTATATGCTATATACGATGTTGTTAGCTTCCTCTAACTCTTACCTGTTACTTGACCTTAATGCCTTAATTGAATTAGTTGTTCTGTTGTTGTTTTGTTAAGGTTATTGTGTTTTTCTTAGTTTCTCCGAGATTCTCTTGTTGCCATGTAATCATACTCTTGTGGTGGAACTTCCTTGTGATTGGATTGTTGGATTGTTGTTGATTCCCTTGCAGGGATGTTATTGTTTATATTGTTGATTCCTTTGCCGGGATGTATTGTTTATATTGTTGATTCCATTGCCGGGATGTATCGTTTATACTGTTGATTCCCTTGCCAGGATGTATTGTTTATATTGTTGATTCCCTTTCCGGGGTGTTATTTGTTTATATTGTTGATTCCCTTGTCGGGATACTATTGTTCATATTTGTTGGCTCGGGATACCAAGAGATCCCCAGCACATATATTGAGGATACCAAGAGATCCTCGGGATACCAAGAGATCCACAGCACATATATTGAGGATACCAAGAGATCCTCGGGATACCAAGAGATCCATACCAAGAGATCCTCGGGATACCAAGAGATCCCCAGCACATATATTGAGGATACCTTGGGATACCAAGAGATCCCCAGCACATATATTGAGGATACCAAGAGATCCTCAGGATACCAAGAGATCCCCAGCACATATATTGAGGATACCAAGAGATCCTCGGGATACCAAGAGATCCCCCAAGTATATATGTTTGGGACTACGGGACGAAATCCCGGGAGAACCCCTGTCGATATTCTGTGAGTGTAAAAGCATGAAGGGTGATGACGTGCACTTTCTGCTTGTTGTGCGTAATCGTTGTTATCAATTCAAGTGTTTTAATGGGTTAAATTCCCTTGCTGCTGTGATTCCTTGTGTTGGAACCCATAGTGTTGTCAATACCTCGCCGTATATATACTTATATATATTTCAATACTTCAACCTCAATAATCTCTACATTTTTGACTCAATTAATTTCTCAACTAAATTTTTCTTAAATCGTCTGAGGTTGTATTCTACTTAAAAGGAATTTCTACTATGATGTAAATTGTTGAATCCCATGGTAAAGGTAATGATTCATTCGATGTTGTATTCTAATTAGAAATGGTACTCTCTTTATTCAAATGACTTCAAAAAAATAACTTCATCTTTTCTCGCTGGCTTTCCTAATTAGTTTAGAGTTTGTAATTTACTTAAATTAGGTAAATGAGACTTCTTGAACATCTTGAGTGCATTTGTACGGACATTATATATTGTAGCATGTGGATTTCTCTTGTTAAGAGTGAGATGGAAAAATATGGGAGCACAAGGTGCCATGTGTGTTGAAGGTTCGGAAGTTGAGATTTATGATATAAGAAACCGAGGATTTGAGATGGTCGGGATTGTGTATTAGGCATGATGTGAGTGATCGAGTTGGCATTGCCTTCATTATTTGGATACATTCTTACTTGTCTATGTTCCTGTTATGTCAGTATTGATTTACTTGGTTATCTGATTTACTTGGTGTCGTTCATTACTACCCGTGTTCACCCTTTATTGTCCCTACTGTTTGTAATTTGATTTTCTCTCCGCTGTTGATATTTTCCCGTTATTTTTATCTCGATATTTTATTATCATATCCTGTTCATTTCAGTTGACCAGTAGGTGTCTTGACTGTTCCTCGTCACTACTCCATCGAGGTTAGTCTTGATACTTACTGGGTACCGCTGTGGTGTGCTCATACTACACTTCTGTACATTTTTTTTTGCAGATCCAGGTATTGTTCGCTAGTAGCTATGTGGATCCTTGCCGAGGAGACTCAAGGTAGCCCTGCTGCTGCGTTCGTAGGCTTCGGAGTCACCTTCCTATTTTATATTCTCACTGCTGTACTTATTTCCATATGGTTGTGTTTAGAAATGGTAACGGAACTCTGTAGAGCTTATGACTTGTACCACCGGGTTTTGGGAAGATGTTCATTGAATAAAGGATTATTTCAGAAGAATTTTAGATGTTATTATTTATTATTGTTTTTTCGCAAATTATTAGGCTTACCTAGTCCTTAAGACTAGGTGCCATCACGAAACCCAACGGAGGGGAAATTGGGTCGTGACAACAAAATTCTTCCACATTATGGCCACTAATAATAGAAGAACCAATAGAATCTCTTTCTTTAAAGACGGCCAAGGTAACTGGATCAATGACCCCGTAGAAATTCTCAAACACACCCAAAATTTCTTCCTCAATAGTTTCACAACTTCCCATGAATATTCAGATTGGCTAAGTATATGCCAAGATCCAACAAACTTCCGAACAACTGACCTAAGGAGTTTGGATAATCCACTTCTCACCTCTGAGGTTACAAGAGCTATCTTTTCTTTTAAACCTTATAAGGCACCAGGCCCGGACGGTATTCATCCATTTTTCTACCGGAAATACTGGAACATAGTGGGGCCTTCTGTCATCAATATCTGCACGCAAATCTTTAATAATAACTCCATTCCAAAAGATTTGAATAATACCTATATTTGCCTAATCTTTAAAATCAATAATGGGAACAACCTAAAAAACTTTAGACCTATAGGTCTTTGTAACACTATTTACAAAATTATTACAAAAATTATTGCCAATAGAATAAAACCTTTTCTAAAAGAATTAATCTCTCCGTATCAGGCTAGCTTCATCAAGGGAAGGAGAACTAGTGACAATGCTATCATAGCACAAGAGATCATCAACCAATTAAAAAAAATAAAAGGGAAAAAGGCCAATATGATCCTGAAATTGGATTTAGAAAAAGCTTTTGATCGTCTAGAATGGTCCTTTATCCACCGAACCCTTAAGTACTTCAAATTTCCAAAATCAATCTCAAAATTAATTATGAATTGCATCTGCACTAGCAATATAGCAATCTTAGTCAATGGTTCTGTGACTGAGTTTTACAGTCCAAGTAGAGGAATTAGACAAGGGTGCCCCCTATCCTCCAATATTTTTATACTTTGTATGGAAATATTTTCAAGACTTATATCTCACCAAGTAGATATCTACCAATGGGACCCCATTCACCTAAGCCCGGAAGACCCTGGCATTTTCCACCTATTTTTTGCTGACGACCTCACCCTGATGGCCAGAATTAATGAGAAATCTTGCAATTCCATAAAAAAGAGCCTTGATCTTTTTTGCAATCTCTCCGGGCAGAAAATAAATCCTCAAAAATCTAAATTAATCCTCTCTAAAAACTATCCTCCTAATTTAGCAAAAGAAGTTGCAAATTTCTTCAACATCAAAATAAGCAGCTATTTTGGGAAATACCTAGGATATCCTATTCTCCACAATCAACCAACTCACAAAGACTACCAATTCATTATTGAAAACATGCATAAAAAACTTTATTCTTGGAAAGCTAAATTCCTCAACATTGCTGGGAGGACAACTCTGGCAATCTCTAGTCTAAACTCTATCCTAAGCCATGCAATGCACTATACGTACCTCCCAGCAAAAACACTTAACGAAATAGACCGAATTCAACGTAACTTCATTTGGGGAACCACCAATGAGTCAAGAAAGATCCACTACATTAGTTGGTCCAATGTTACAACTACAAAATATCAAGGGGGCCTAGGACTACAATCAGCTAAAAATAAGAATTTACTCTCCTTAAGTAACCTTGCATGGAGAGTCATGACTAATACCTCAGCACTCTAGTCCAAAATCCTCATCAAAAAATACGCCAGTAACAAACCCCTTATTAATACTTCTTTCATTTGGAAAAGTATCACTAAAGGTTGGTCTATTTGTTCAAAAGGTATCACTTGGCAGCCTAGCAAAAGTTCAGGCCTGAGTGTTTGGCACTCCAATTGGATCCCATACCACCAGCCACTTCGTTTAATTATACAAGGCCCCCTTAAAAAAGAAGAAGACACCATGAAAATTAAAGACATTATTTCTGACAATCATTGGGATCTTAATAAAATATCCTTCGAAATTCCTAAGGATATAACTACTAGTATCAACCAAATTCTAATGCCTCTGAAAACGGGGTGCTGTGACACTCCGATATGGAATCTTAATTCTAATAGCTGCTACACCAGTAAATCATGCTCTAAATTACTCCAAATAAACACTAATCACCAATATGACTTCAAGTGGATTTGGAAACTACAATGCCCTAATAAAATAAAAAAATTCCTCTGGCAATGTCTACACAATAGAATTCCCTGTCGTCAATATCTTTATCACATTAGTATTAATATAGATAACCAATGCCCCATGTGTCATAATGAAGATGAATCCATCACCCACATCTTCACAAATTGTACCATTGTTAAAACCCTATGGGAGGATCTAGGTATCAGGAATCCCACTCCCCCAAACTGTAATGACCCGACCCATCGTCACGTGAGTTACCGCCCCGTTTCCCCCATGTTATGCTTATTCATGTTTCATTATCAATATTTGATGTGTTAGAGTTGGTTTGGAATAGTTTTGATAAGAAATGAGACACTTAGTCTCTTTTAAGAAGGCTTGAATTGGCGAAGTTAGTATTTTGACGAATTCCGGTTGGTAGGTGAGATTTTGATCCGGGGGTCAGAATGAGATTCCGAGAGTTGCTATAGCTTCGTTAGGTGATTTTGGATGTGTGTGCAAAATTTCAGGTCATTCGGAGGTGTTTTGGTTGGGTTTCTGATCGAATGCGTGTTTCGGAAGTTTTAGAAAAACTTAGGCTTGAATTCGATGAGAAATGATGGTTTTAGTGTTGTTTGAGGTGTTTTAATGATTGGAGAAAGTTTGAATAAGGTATTGGATCATGTTTGTATTTTTGGTTGAGGTTTCGAGGGCCTCGGGGTGATTTCGGAGGGCTAACGGGAAGTTTTGAACTTAGGAGATTGCAGAACCTGTGTTGCTTCTGGTATTTTCGCTCCTGCGGAAATGGGACCGCAGAAGCGGTACCGCAGAAGCGAGTCAAGAACCGCAGAAGCGACAGGCATCGCAGGTGCGGAGATGCTGACCGCATCTGCGGAGTCGCGGATGCGACAGTAGGACCGCAGATGCGGAATTTTGGAAGGCTAAAGGAAACCGCACCTGCATAAAAGGAATCGCAGATGCGAGACCGCAGAAGCGGTCTAGTAACCGCAGAAGCGGTCTTGTCCACAGAAGCGGCTCCCTATCGCAAAAGCGGAAGTCGCAGATGCGGCTATGTAGCCGCAAATGCGGAAATAACTGGTCAGAAAGGGTTTTAATTCCCTTCGCGAAATATTTACAGAACACATATTTTGACTTCGGACTTGGGGTGTTCTTGAGCGATTTTGAAGAGGAAATTCAAGGACTTCGATCAGGTAAGCATTCTTGGACTTAGAACACAATTTTATCATGCAAATACATGAAATTTCACTGAAAACTCAAGGAATTAGGGTGAAAAATGGTGGTTTAGGGCTTGAAACCTAAGAGAACAAAAATGGGAATTTGAGGGGTCATTTGGACTCCGATTTTGGTGTTCTTTATAGCATGGACTCGTGGCAAGATAAGGAATCCGGTGATGTGAATTTTATAATTTTTTGAGAAGTGGGCCCGGGGCTCGGGTTTTGCCAACTTCGTGATTTTCGATGTTTTTCGAGTCTTTTCGATTGGGTTATATTCCCTTAGCATATTGTGACGTATTCGTTGTGGTTTTGGTCAGATTCGACGCGCGAAGAGGTGAATTCGAAAGGCAAGGGCATAGCAAGCTAGGACTTTGGCCGGCTTGAGGTTAGTAATAAATGTAAATGCTGTGTTGAGGGTTTGAAACCCCGAATTTGCACATCGTAGTGCTATGTGAGGTGACTTGCACGCCGGATAACGGGCGTGGGGTAGAGCACCGTCAGGGACTGTGACTTGGTCCGTCCCGCTTAATAAAATTGGTACCTATTTGATTGTAGATTTGTAATATCCTTATAAAAATGGATTAATTGTCATAATTGGGCTTCGTGCCAACTACTTGAATCCTTCAGGGATTATTTTAATGGTTTCTTACCATATTTATAAATATTAAACTTAGTCCTGGTATTTAATACTGTGTTTGAAATCTCAGCCTTTTTCTTAAATTAGAAATTAAATTAATATTTTTAAATGAAGTTTGGGCTGAATATTTTTATATTAATGTGTGATTTTTGGACTGAGTATGGGATCGGGCTGCACGCCGCAGCAGTATTATAATGATATTGATATGAGGCCAAGGGCCTGTTTGATGCCACGAGATGGCTTATTATTGCGCTTGGGCCGCAAGGGGCCCTCCCGGAGTCTGCACACCACCAGTGAGCGTCGTCGACGTTAAATAAATGGAGCGGGCTGCACGACCGCAGCGGGGTACTGGAGGTACCGGTTTATGTGTTGCATTGCATATTTAATTGTTATTTATTCTCATTCTGGTGTGACTTTATTATAACTGTTTTTAATGTTTACTGTATTATGCTATTGGTCCACGTTGTTGTA
>NW_017674522.1:44025-81630 GCF_001879085.1 Nicotiana attenuata
TGTTACGCTGCTGATACCTCACTATTTCTTTTCCTGTTGCAATCTCCAGGTATCAATTCCAATCTTATTATGATGTGGCTCTCAATTTGAGGGTGAAACAAAGCCAAATGTTGATTTCTATGAAGTTTACTTTTTCGTCCATTCATCTCCAATGCAGATTAGTTAGTTCCGATGGATTAGCTAGAATTTGCATGTTGTAATCAATCCCAGCTTGTTGAACTAGACACTAATATTTTTAAGTCACATCTAATATCTACTTACATGTATATCAGCACTCTGTTCTCCAAAGTGGATTGATATAGTGTATTGCTCTGACTGAATCTTTAGGTTTGAATAGTTGAAGTTTACTGCCGTGCTTAACTTGGGACAGATTTAAAGGGTTGGGACACCATTTGCTTAGACTAATCAATGATTAATCTTGCATACAATTCTGTTAAGCAATATGATGCGAGCTGTATGAGAAATGTTAAAATTAAGTGGCTAAGAATTGTTAAAATTGGGGCTAAGTGATTTCATGACTTATGCTTCAGCGGTTGAGTTTTATTCAGTATTTTGAAGTTTTTTTTTGTGATTATTTGATGCAAATCCAGAAGTATGCAAAGCTAAAATCAGTTGTCAATGCATCTCCCTTTAGATATAAATTTCTTCTGTGTAATTGCTTAAACATGAATCCTGGACCTCCTCCCCTTCGATCTGGGTCCATTTCGTTGACACTGGGTCGGCTTCGAGCCCAGGAAAATTCTGGCCTGCCAGGGTCATTGCCAGTGATTTCAGAGGCTCCAGCTTACTCGCATTTCACATGGAATGGGCTCGTTTCAAGCCCAAGCTTTGAATTAGTTTTGGCTTTGTTCAAACAACTGTCTATTTGACTGTGCGAATCAGATCCGGCTTCTATTTTGGAATAATTACAACCCCTTTCAAAGCTTGCTCTTACTTAATTAGGTAGTCTCTTTAAATGTAGATGAGAGGTGTGCCATATTAAGTAACGAATAGTTTATGGCCCTCCGAACCTTTAGTTTAAGTATCCTTTAAAATAGAATCGAGGTGTGCCGCGCCAAATAAAATCACAATCGCGTGGCCCTCGTTTAATTAATGTTTAAATAAACCTTAGAATTCGAGGCGTGCCATTTAGCAAATTCCATGGCCCTCGCAAAGTTAATAACGCGTTAGTAGCTTTTAGGCGCGTCTTTAATAATATTACCTTCCTGAATGCGGGTGCACATTTATGTGACCCAAATCTAAATCTCAACGGAGTCGAAATGCGTCAAAAGCCACGGGTGCACTGGTGTAACGTGGTTCGAGATACATTTTCACGACATTGCAATTCTTATTAAAAAGACATAAAGTAAAAGCGGTTAAAACAAAAGGCGCATAGGTTAGAATATGTTTTAAGATCAGATAAAAGCAAATACAACAGTTGAGCGACCGTGCTAGAACCACGGAATCCGGGAGTGCCTAATACCTTCTCCCGGGTTAACAGAATTCCTTACTCGGAGTTCTGGTTCGCGGACTGTTAACAGAGTCATAATTTCCTCGGATCGGGATTCAACCGGTGACTTGGGATACCATTAATCTCCTAAGTGGCGACTCTGAATATTAATAATAAATCCCGTTCCGACTGTCCTTTAATTGGAAAAACTCCTTTACACCCTCACAGGTGTAGAAAAAAGGAGGTGTGACATTAATGTTTACTGTATTATGCTATTGGTCCACGTTGTTGTATTTATAGTTTTACTTTGTGTTTATTTAGGATTTCTTATCCTCAGACTTTATTTATATTTATTACTTTCTGGGTTGGAAGTACTCACAATACTCCCTGCACCTTGTGTGCAGATTCAGGTACACCACAGGGTGAGTGAGGACTTGTTTAGCGGAGCAGTAAATATCCGGGAGTATCGAGGTAGCTGCATGGCGTTCGCAGCCTTGATCTCTCCCTTCTATCTTTTATTATTTTATTCGTATGTTTTTCTTAGTCGGACTTGTAATAGGTGAATAATCTGTTTCTAGAGGCTCATGTTCGTGACACCAGATTCTGTGGGTTGATTAGTACTTTGTTTTTATTTTGGAATTTTCGAATGTTAGAGATTAATACAAAAATTCCGCATTTAATTTGGTATTTTAGCAGTGAACATTCATTTATTTATATAGATTATTTGGCTAAGGTTGTGTAAATGGTCGGGCTTGCGTAGCAATGTGTTGGGCGCCATCACGACCGGGGTTTGGATCGTGACACAAACAATCAACACTGTCTAGTGCATCTAAAAGATAGCAAAACTAGTTTTCAATCTCCCTATATCAACTGGCATCAACTCTTTCTTTTAATCATATGGGGAATATGGATTAACCGGAACAATAACAACTGCAACAACACTACTAACACTCCCAAACTCCAAAGACTAATAGACCAATCCATAGAGTTCCACTTCATGAACTCAAGAATGGCCACTATACAACACAAGAAGAAAATCAATATTAAATGGCACCCTCCCCAAACAGGCTGGACTAAGCTTAATATCGATGGGGCCTTTGATAAGAAAAGAAGTGGCACAGGTGGTATCTTCCGGGACTTCTCAGGAAAATGGATAATAGGATTTTAGAGATCTTGTTACAGTCTATTTCCCCTTCACACCGAATTGCAGGCATTATATGATGGACTACAAGTGGCGCATAGGTTCAACCTATTTTCATTGGAAGTGGAAACAGACTCAACCGACGTAATCAATGCAATCAACATTGGTCACAACACCCTAGCTAATCTAATATACTCTTGCAGGTTGTTAATGTGCCAGGAGAAGTACCTACTACTACGGCATAACTTTAGAGAAAGAAACGCAATCGCAGATGCATTAGCTAAGGAAGCAAAAAACAAAGAAAAAGATTATAAGCCGGAGGAACTAAAATTATATGCTGCACCGCCGTTTTGTGTACAAGAAATGCTGGCCATGGACAAGAGCGGGACTAGTAAATGCTCAAAGGGATTACCTATTTCTGCTTGTAATATGCTAAAAGCAATGGGCAACCAAAATATCTCTAGTAACTCTATTTTGCATATGGGTCTATCCCAAAATAATGTCACAATATGTGACCCTAACGCTATGTAATTATTTTTTAACCATTATATATATATATATATATATATATATATATATATATATATATATATATATATATAATCCTATTACTACTAAAAAAAACTCCTGTTGGAAGTCTTTCACCACCCCTCAATATATATGGTTTTGAAGGGCAAATTGGTAGAAATTTAAACACATACATAGAGGCGATGCAGCGGAAATTAAACAAGGAACGTAACTTCAGTCATAGTTGTTCAAGTGTTACAGAATCACCTTGTAGAACTTTGACAGAAAACCTAGGAGCTTTCTAGCATGTGCCTATCGTAGGATGCCAGACTGATGGAGTCACAACTATATTTATAGGTAGGCTAGGGACTCTTAGGCAAATATGTTAGCCCTAGGGACTTCTCCATAAATTATAATTACCCTAGGGACTTCTAATATATGGTATTTCTTTCCATCAAAGACTACCATATATGCATAACTACAGAATATTATCTGATATATTATTTCCTTTGGGAGAGAAGGTAAATAATTTATTATCTTATATGTGGGCTGCACTAGAAGTCTCTAGAAGAGACGGTAAATTTCTAACATTCTCCTACTTGGCACGTACATATTAAAATCAGATAATCCTTTAAGAGAGATAAACATATAATATGTGTTGATACCCAATTTTTTCCTCATATATTCTAATTATACATATATATTTTTAAAAATAGTGCACATGCATTTACAAACATGCACAACTATTTCTATAATTTTTAAAACTTTATATCAAGTTATTTCTGCAAATAAATATCCAATAATTATCCCTCATATCGTTTTTATGATAATTTAATCATCTAAATTTATCATTTATGCCCATATAGTGCTTAAATTTTAATTGCAATTTTCTTTTTTTATAATTATATTTGTATTTTAAGGCTAGAATTGCGCAATATGCAATAATAGCCCATATATATGCATAATTATATTATCTACACAGAAAATAACTTTCTATATTTTATAATATTAAGTAATTATTTTAAATCATTTTCATGTACAAATGAAATTTTTATCATTTATAAATTATTTTATAAAATTACTTTATTAAATTAAATGGGTATTTAAAACATAGCCCCTCTTCAATTGAATTTTCGGTCCCCTAGCCCAGTAACAATTACCCTAACCCATAACCCAATACCTAAACCCAAATACCCTACCCGTCTATAACCCGCCCAAGCCTAAATTTAATCATGGCTCTTGATCTCAGAAGATCAACGGTCCAGGATCAGTTTTCCTTTTTTAATTAGACCAACCCTCAAACCCTACCCTCATTTCTCCCAACCCGCCGCCTCTGGATCCCTTCTCTCATCTCTTCTATCTCTCACCCTCCCCCCCCCCCCCCCTCTAACCCTAGCCCACTGTCACTGATATCCCTCTTGATTCATGGGGTTTTCCTTCGATTTCATGCCGTATCCGGCCTCATCTCTTACTGGTTGTATGATTTTCATGTTACTTGAGGATAATCTCCAGAGATTCGAACCATATTTGGTTCAAAGTCTCTCATTTCTCGATTAAACCGTCTATGTTCACTCCGATATCTTTGAGTATTGATATTTTCGTGTTTTTATGGTCTCAAATCTCTGGTTCAAATAAGATTTGATTCACTTCTGTTTATTTCCACAAACCTAGCTATTTCTGGTTGAATCCGTTTAGATTTCTTTAGATCTGATGCGGTTTTGAGTTTGTTTAGTATTTTTTCCTTAAGATTTTCTGTTTTCACCATTATCGTTAACCGATTTTATTTTACCCTAAAAGATAGGGTTTTGATTTCTAATGGGTTTTCTGCAAAAAAATGTTTAAACGTTTAAATGTTTTCAACTATGGTTTTCTTCTTTACTTTTTCGACTGATTTTTACTTGAGTTTCATCTCTATGTCTTTGATATTTCTTAGGGTTTCCATTATTCGACTATTTATTATACTGTTTTGCCTGTTTACCTTTAACTCTGTCAATTAAGTATTAATTGATTTACTTACCTAAATTAGGGTTTAAATTTAGTACCCGTGTTTCCTTATTAAGTTCTTACTTGTTCTTACCTTATTTATGTACCCGTATCACATGCTGATTTTGTGTTCTGACTCCTAATTGATTGTGGAATCAGTTCTTACTTTATTTGACCTCATTTTTAGATACTGATTGATTCTGTATGAGATTTTTCTTAAATTAAGTGGTACTTATTTAATTTTGTCTTCTTAATTGATTCATTCTGACCGTAATTTATTGATTAACTGATTTTCATACCTTATTTGTGTGTAATTGATTTTATACCTTATTTATTTTACTCTACTGTATTCTATAAAAGCCACTCCCTTGTCCTGATTTTACACAAACACTGAGACACTTACACGCTTTACAACTTATTCACTGAACAACCTTATAACTTTCAAACTCTCTGTTCTCAAAAAACTTAAACTCTCTTTCTATTGTTCTGATTTCTACACGGTTTGGCCGGCTGAAAGCCAAGGTTAGATTCTCTGGGTTCAAATTGCCATTGCCTTCCTGTTTACTTCTTTCTCAACTGGTATGCTTTGATTCATGTTATCCTATTCTGTTCTATGTGCTTATTTGGTTAGTTTATTTCAAAATCTCAGCATGATTCTGTTTACCATATGACTATACGATTCCACTTAGTGATAATACTAAACTAAGTTATCTCCAATAATGTGAAACCATGTCTAATTCAGTTGTATGCTCCTTGTTCTGAACATGGCTGGATACTGCAAGCATGTAATTAATATGTGGCTAATTCTGTCTGTTAATTCAAGTGTCCTTGCTTTCTATGATTACTTTGAATACTGGTATGAGTACCTAGTTTGAACAAAATATCAATCTGCTTGAACTATGTGCTGAATATGAATTCTGTTTGTCTCTTACAGCTCCGTTTGCAACCCTGTAATCTGAATCTATTTGCATCTAAAAATTAAACTGTTTTTCTAAAACTGTCCCCCTTACCCTCTATGTACTGGTTTTCAAACTTCTACTCTAGTTATTTAGGTTCCTACCACCCCTAGTGTAAGGGCTGCCTAGGGTCCTTTTGACTCCTTTGAACTCTGACACATTGGGCTGGTTTTCCAATCTTTTATGAACTCTGGACTAAGAAAGGTTCTGGTATGAGCCTTGCCCGGGGGTCCCTAAGGCCCTTGGGAACTTTGACACACTAGGAGCCCAATTTTATGTGCTATGGATGGACTTCCTATATGCTTCGGAGTTGCTATGTTTGAAGGCCTGGTTCCCAGGTTTATATTGGGCTTGTTGAGGTTCCCTATAGTATAATGGATATTATTATGTAATTTATTCATTATAGGCTGTATTAATGTAATAATCTTTGTAATAAACAGTCTGGGGTTTATTAGTAAAAGATGGGGGGGTTTCTATATCTTTGTTTGAAACTCGGTTAGAAATCCTGCCTATAGGACTTAACAATGTTGATTGCATTATGTGGATACTGTACTGTGTTTAGAGATCCTGCCTATAGGATTTTTATAATCGTTTTTGATTCTGTGTTGCACATCTGCATGCTAGAAATCCTGCTTTACGTTTAACTCTGCACATTAGAAATCCTTTTCATAGGATCTACACATATTTTCAATCCCAACGTGCATTAGTGATCATGTATATAGGATTCAATTTATGTGAAATAACAAACTTTCCTGGCAATTTGCTTAAAATGTTCTGCACGCATATGATTAATAGATATCATGCCTATAGGAGATAAAAAATTAGTTTCAACTTAGATATCATGCCTATAGGAGATAAAAAAAATCAGTTTCAACTTAGATATCATGCCTATAGGGTGAAATCAATTATGAATCTTAGAGATCCTGCTTATAGGGGTTTAAATATATTCAGCAATTAGAAAGCATGCCTATAGGATTCAAAAAGAGATAAAACTTGTCTTTATGAGTTAAAATCAGTGTTACACTTAGAAATCATGCCTATAGGATCCTGTTAGTCTATTCTGAATTCGAGCGCTCTTCTAGATCACTTAGGCAACATATCCACATGACTCGTTATTGATTCTGGGTTTAAAACACTGATATTTTACTACATAAAAATGCCCAGATTCAAAGTTTCATAAAATCAGTAGGCAAACTAGTAGGTCCTGATGCTCGCCTTAATAAACTGCTTCTTTATATTCTGTTCTGCTCATCTAGATATCCTGCCTATAGGATCCTAATTTAACAAAGTTTGCTGATTTAATTGCGTGCATTTGTTGTCTACTTGTGGAGGTCAATGTGAGCCCCTATTTGTTCTTTACATGAAGTCCTATCTGAATTTTATTTGTCGCCTAGCTTTTCTCATTTTAAGCAACATAGGTCAGTTTAGAACCACCCTAAATAGAGGTCCTAAATACCTTCAGTACCATAGGTACGGGACGGGTAGTACACGCACAAGGCACGAGTCAGAGTATTTGTATGTGAGCTTAAAATCCTTGGTTCCTTGCAAATATCTCAAAACCCTTTTACCAGCTTTCCAATGGTCAAGACCAGGGTTACTTTGATATCTGTCAAGCATTCCTACCGCAAAAGCGATATCAGGTCTAGTACAGACCTGTGCATACATAAGGCTCCCAACAAGCGAAGCATAGGGAATGTCTTTCATTTGCTCCTTTTCCAACGCATTTTGTGGACATTGATTCAACGAGAATTTTTCACCTTTAATTATGGGTGCTGCTATGGGTGAACAGTTCTTCATTCCGAATCTTTCCGGAGTTCTTTCAATGTAGGCGTTTTGAGACAGTCCAAGTAATCTTTGGGATTTGTCTCTGTGAATCTCTATGCCAATGACGTAAGAGGCTTCACCCATATCCTTCATCTCAAAATTCTGGATAAGGAACTATTTAGTATCGTGCAACAATCCCAAATCACTACTTGCAAGCAAAATATCATCCACATATAGGACTAGAAAAATATATTTGCTCCCACTTATCTTAAGGTATATACACTGATCAATGATGTTCTCCATAAATCCAAATGAAGAAACAACATTATGAAATTTAATATACCATTGGCGGGAAGCCTGCTTTAGCCCATAAATGGATTTATTCAACTTGCAAACAAGGTGACTTTTGTCCTTATCACAAAATCTTCCAGGCTGACGCATGTATACCTCCTCTTCAAGATCTCCATACAGGAAAGTTATTTTTAAATCCATTTGATGTAAATCTAAATCAAAATGAGCTACTAATGCCATGATTATTCTCAATGAATCCTTCTTTGATACTGGAGAGAAGGTTTCATCGTAATCAATGCCTTCCCTTTGAGCAAAACCCTTGGCTACAAGTCTGGCTTTATATCGTTCGATATTACCAGATGAGTCTCTTTTAGTTTTGAAAACCCACTTGGAACCTATGGTAGAGGATCTCTTTGGTAATTCGACGAGGCCCCGGACTTTATTTTTAACCATAGATTCTAACTCTTCTTTCATGACATCATACCAAAGTGTGGAGTTTTCTCCACTCATGGCTAGTGAAAACGAGCATGGATCATCTTTTAGTCCAATATCATAATCAAACTCTTGGAGATATAACATAGTCACTAAAAATTGCTGGTTTCGAACTCTTGAGGATTTTCTCACTTCCATTGGTTCAGGCACTTCTTCAATGAATTCAGGTAAAACGGATTGATCTTTATATGGATCCTGAAGTGGTTGTGGATCTTTAACTTGTTGTTGTTCATATAATTCATGAAAAAAAATTGAGCAACATTTAAGTTCCCAATAAATAAAAAGGTACCACAGGTGGTTCCCTTATTTCTTCCAATTTCACCCTTTGAGTCAAACCACTCACACTCTCTTCATGCTCCTCAAGAAATTTAGCGTTTCTAGCTTCAACTATTTTAGGAGAATGATAAGGACAATAAAACATAAACCCCTTATAGTTAACCACATAGCCTATAAAATAATCGCTTTATTGTTCTTTCATCCAACTTCTTTAGTTGTGGGTTATAAACCCTCACTTCAGTTGGACATTCCCAAACGTGTAAATGATTTAAACTAGGTTTCCATCCTTTCCATAACTCGAAAGGTGTCTTGGAGACACCCTTGGATGGAACCCTATTTAAAATATACACAGCAGTTTTTAAGGCTTCACTCCATAAGGATAAAGGTAAACTTGATCTGCTAATCATGCTTCTTACCATGTCCATTAATATCCAGTTCCTTCTTTCTATCACACCATTTTATTGTGGTGTTCCTGGCATGGTATATTGAGCAATTATACCTTCACTTTCAAGGAACTCAGCAAATGGACCCTTAACTTGTCCCTTATCAGTGTACCTACCATAGTATTCTCCATCCCTATCAGATCTTACAATTTTGATCTGAGCACCAATTTGTTTCTCTGTTTCTGTTTTGTAAACTTTAAAAGCATCAAGTGCTTTTGATTTGTTAAACAGAAAATAGAGATACGTATATCTTGAATAGTCATCAATAAATGAGATAAAATATCTCTCACCATTCAAGTTGGGGGTAGGGAAAGGTCCACATATGCCTGTATGTATGATCTCAAGTAATTGAGAACTCCTTTTGGCACCTTTAGTTGATTTGTTGGTCTGCTTACCCTTTATGCAGTCCACACAAGTCCCAAAGTCAGAAAAATCAAGAGTTTTTAGAACTTCATCATTAACCAACCTTTTGACTTTATCAATAGAGATATGTCCCAATCTCTTGTGCCAAAGACTTGATGAGTTCTCATTGATAATACATCGCTTAGTGCCAATTTCTTTATCATGCAAAGTTAAAACATTGCATTCAAATGTGGGGTCTAGCTCAAGTTTATATAAATTTCCATTCAAATTTCCAAAATCAATAACTTTATTATCTTTCAAAAGCTTCACAGAAGGATAATGAAAATTCAAATCATATCCACTAATTGATAGTCTTGAAAGAGAAATTAAATTTCTAGAATATACTGGAACATAAAAAGTATTTTCTAAATCTAAGTGAAAATCATCCTTCAAAATGAGCCTATAAGTCCCCACGTCTTCCACACGTGAACGCGTCCTATTGCCAGAATAGATACATTGTTCACTTCCTATCGGCTTCCTCTGAGTTAGAAAGCCCTAGATGATTTTGGCAATGTGAATTGTAGCACCAGAATCAATCCACCATGTATTATCAGAAACTTCAGTAAAATTAGATTCATAACATACAAAGGTAAAATTACCTTTCTTCTCAATCCATTTCTTGTATTTCAGACAATCTTTCTTCCAGTGTCCCTTCTTTTTACATAAACGGCAAGCATCTTTGTCAAAGGTGCTTTTCTTCTTCATGGGAACACTTTTGCCTTTCTTTGCATTTCACTTACCATGAGTCATCATATTAACACTTTCAGGTGTCTCATGCTTCAACCTCTCTTCTTCTTGAACACACATGGTCAAAAGTTCATTGATTGACCATTTATCTTTATGTGTGTTGTAAGAAATCTTGAACGGACCATATTCCGCAGGAAGTGAGTTGAGAATGAAATGCTCAAGTAATGGTTCAGACATATCAACCTCAAGGGACTTGAGTTTAGCAACAATGTCTCTCATCTCCATAATGTGCTCACGCACTGTACGAGTTTAGCAGCAATGTCTCTCATCTCCTAATGATTTGGCTTATGTGGGCTTTTATGAGCATCAAACTTAAGCGATTGGATCGCTCCCACTGCTCATAATCAATCTTAGCTGCTGGCGTACTTGATTCCGTGGGAATAAGTGGTTTATCCACACTGAGTGCCAGTTCCAGATCCGAGCACCCTAAAGTGAGAAGGACTTTCTCCTTCCATTCAGCATAATTGTCACCAGAAAGCATTGGAATTCGAGCATTCTTATTAAAAATAGCGTTAGGAAAAGCGGTGAAGACTGCAAGACAAGGATAAACATACATAAGCTATGAAGTACAATCCATCAAAGGTGAATCGCGTAAAATACCAATTCTAAGTAAATTCTTGACCTTCCTGTGGGCAGAGGTTGCAACCCATGCATAGAATTTACTTTACTTTATTAGACTAGTAAACCAAAGCACATAGAAATTAATCTATACCTGTGGGCATAAGATAATTTTCAATTTAAAGGTTTACCATCTCATTCCAATTAATCTCACAAAAAATGGCTACCTCCTTGTAGGGTCGGGTTACCATTTTAATGAGATAATTGGACTATATAGATGTCATTATAAATTTTAATCACTAAACTTTATGTGATTAAATAACTTAATTTCTTCTATATCAAGTACTTAAGACGTTGTGGCTACTCCCAAGTACAACACATAAAGGAAAATTGAATATGACATCTTGCCGTGATTTGTCCAAACAATCATCTTATACAGAATGTTGATTGATTTCAAAATGGGCATACGAATTAAATAAGCACCAATCTTCAATAGCCCATAAACAAAAATTAATTCTTATAATTAATCTTGATATTATAAGAACAGTTTCAAATAGTAGTAAAACAAATAAAATTTAATCACGATATTTTCTATATATCACATAAACATTTTCAATTTCCTCCAAAACAGAAGTTTGAAATTAAATACTGCAATGAGAACTTAACTCAAAGTTGATTCATGAAAAAATATAATAGCGGGGAGGGTAATTACTACTTAAAGCAGTACTACTGTTTTACATATAAATATTTATAACACATATTTAAGATGATTCATGAAAAAATATAATAGCGGGGAGGGTAATTACTACTTAAAGTAGTACTACTGTTTTACATATAAATTTTTCCAGAAAGTACTCTTGAACCATATAAACATCTTCAAAATTCTCCAGTTGGCAATTAGTATTGCTAGAAAATCCAATATTTAGTATTGCTAGAAAATCCAATATTTCCTATTAACTGCTGAATAACAAGGAGAATATCTTGGGACCATAAACTTAAAAGTTCTCCGGTCAATACAAACTAACGAAAGCTATTACCAAAAAGGATTGTCTAAAGTTATGGTTGAAACCACATCAAATACTTTAAACAATTTGAGATCCAACACTAACAAGGATTCGTTTCTATATATTCAGCCAAAAGCTTCATGGAATTCAAACAAACACATTCAAATTGGCCATGACACAGTACACGACAGAATCAATTCTTAGGCCAAATAAGAAATTAATATAGAAGATCTAACTGTGCCCCAGAAACTACTTCGTTAATGTGTTTATCAATTCATATCAATTATACAGTACTAGATTACCACTCAAATCAAATATGAGTCGTTTCAAAAACACTGAACAACCGACTAAAGTCAGGCTCTGATACCACGATGTAGAAATTTAAACACATACATAGAGGCGACGCAGCGGAAATTAAACAAGGAACGTACCTTCACCCATAGTTGTTCAAGTGTTAAAGAATCACCTTGTAGAACCTTGACAGAAAACTTAGGAGCCTTCTAGCATGTGCCTATCGTAGGATGCCAGATTGATGGAGTCACAGGCGTATTTATAGGTAGGCTAGGGACTCTTAGGCAAATACTTTAGCCCTAGGGACTTCTCCATAAATCATAATTACCCTAGGGACTCCTAATATATAGTAATTTCTTTCCATCAAAGAAACTACCATATATTCATAACTACATAATATTATCTGATATATTATTTATTTTGAGAGACAAGGTAAAAAATTTATTACCTTATATGTGGGGACCACTAGAAGTCTCTAGAAAAGACGGTAAATTTCTAACAGAATCAACAATGGATAAGAATACGAATAAGGAGAAGGTGCAATTTTACATCTACAACACAATGAGCAGGCAAAAAGAAGCCTTCAAATTGAAGGAACCTGGGAAGGTTAAGATGTACGTGTGTGGCGTTACTCCGTACAATTTGAGTCACATGGGCCATGCCCGTGCCTACGTCGCCTTCGATGTTCTCTACAGGTACCTCAAATACTTGGGATATGATGTTGTTTATGTGCGCAACTTTACTGATATAGATGACAATGTAATCCGTCGGGCTAAAGAACTTGGATCGGAGAAGAAGTTGATCCAATAGTTCTGAGTGCTCGATACAGCCAAGAGTTTCTAAAAGACATGGATGATCTCCAAGTCCTCCCACCCACTCATCAGCCACGTGTTACTGAGCATATGGAGCAGATTAAGGATATGATTGCTAAGATAATGAGCAATGGTTGTGGATACATTTCTCTGTCGATAGTTTTCCAGCGTATGGTCAATTATTATCTGGGCAAAATTTAGAAGATAATTGTGCTGGAAAACGAGTTGAAGTTGATTCAAGAACGCGGAATCCTGCTGATCTTGCCTTGTGGAAGGCTGCAAAGCCCGGTGAACCAAGTTGGGACAGCCTCTGGGGTCTTGGAAGACCAGGTTGGCATATAGAATGCAGTGCAATGAGTGCCTACTATTTTAACACATTCTTTTGATATACATGGTAGTGGAATGGACTTGATATTTCCTCACCATGAGAATGAGATCGCCCAGAGTTGCGCTGCTAGCAGCCCGGAGGGTAATGTTAGCTACTGGATGCATAATGGTTTTGCCAAGATAAATCATCAGGGAACTTCTTCACTATACGTGAGGTTACTCGATTGTACCATCCCCTTGCATTGAGGTACTTGTTGTTGGGGACGCACTACAGTTCTCCTGTTAATTACTCAATATCATGCATAGAAATTGCCTCAGATTCAGTATTCTACATTTATCAGACGTTACATGATTGTGAAGAAGCTTTGTCGTCATCCAAAGTACTAAAGGGGGTGGTTGTGCGTGTTAGCCGCGAGGCCGAGAAATGCATCAGAAAGCTGCGTAATGAGTTGGAGACAAAACTTGCTGATGATTTGCATACGCCTACCCTTTTAAATGTTGCTCTTCGGGAAGCCCTTAGATTTATGAATACTTGTTTGAATGAGCATAGGCAACAACAACAACATGAATTAGCTGTTCTAATCGTGGCCCTAGCTGAGCTCGGAAAAGAAGTGAAGGCAGTGTTGGATGTCCTCGGATTGGTAGCTGTTGGTTCAACTTGTGCTGAGGTTTTGCAGCAGTTTAAAGAGAGGGCATTGAAAAGAGCTGAGTTGACAGAGGAAGATATTTTGCGTGCGATAGAGGAAAGAGCACTAGCAAGGAAAAATAAGGAGTTTAAAATTTCTGCAGATGATTAATATTCGCATATGCATTATTGATTTGTTTGCTTATTAACTTGCACAGATGAAATGAAATAGCACTCTGTTTTTTTCTTTTCTTTTAGGCAACCCTTAATGAGCGGTCTCACAATAAGACGGAAACTTGATTTTACAATTCTATGTAGCAGTAAAGCAGGATCACAGTCTGTGTACAGTTGAAGTGTTAGAGAAAACTGTAGTTAATGTTAGAATGAGGAATGTTAGTGGACTTAATTCCACAAAGCCTGATTGTTATTCATGTCAAAGAGATGAATGACTCTTAACTTCTACTTCGAAGATGTTAGAAGTATTGAACTTTTTCACACTTGATGGTTCCATTCAGTTAGTATTGGTATTTTTTTCTAATTATGATTCCATACGCTCATGTTAGAGTAAGTTTGTTGACAATGCACATGAAATGAAAGTTCTGGTGGGCCCCATAATTGAGAAGGTGCACACACTATTGCGCTTAGTACAACATAACTAAAGCACGAAATTCCGAGAAATAACAGAAATGCCCCTGATCGTCAAGCTAGCACGTTGATAGAGAGATGCTAAACTATCACTTATAGAATGGTAGAATTTGAGCGAACATGAAAAGGAACAATAGGAAGAGGGATTGATCTCTTATTAGGCTGTCGCTGGTAACTTTTTGCCTTAGAGTAGTTTACAGGGAAATAAATAAGGGCCCACACATTCATGCCACTATAGTTCAAATTGTGACCTCGTGACTACTATTTATTCTTAGGAAGTGGTTCAGTTGGCATCGGAACACTAATTTTCGCGGTCTTAGTAACGCGTTCCACATAAAAGACAGAAACTTACAATGAATAGAGTCCCAAAGCACCATAATTTCTTGGGAACAAATTTGTAATAAGAGGGAGGAACATGATTGGATGGTTCTTGTGGAACAAATTTGTAATAAGAGGGAGGAACAGAAGTTCAAAGAATTATGTAAGCACTAGAGTAAGACAATATACATGTACTGATTAGTCAGAATTCAGAAAGAAGGGCAACAACAACAACGACGACAACAACAATCCAGTGAAATCTCACTAGTGGGTCTGGGGAGGGTAGTATGTACGCATACCTTACACCTATCCGAAGGGGTAGAGAGGCTGTTTCCGAAAGACCCTCGGCTCAAGAAGACAAAAAGAGACAATATCAATATTATCACAAAAACCATAAGAAAATATAAAAAAACAGGAGCAACATAAAATCCAGAAGAAAGCTGCAAAACAAAAGCGATAACTAGTAAATAGGTCCGGCACTAAAAAAGAAATAGTAAGACACGATATTGCCACCCGTTACCAAGACAAAACCCTACAAGACTACTCTAGCAACGGAACGAACTAATGCAAGACACAACTACCTCCTAACCTACAACCCTAATACTAGACCTCCACATCTTCCTATCAAGTGTCATGTCCTCGGAAATCTGAAGCCTCGCCATGTCCTGCCTGATCACCTCTACCCAATACTTCTTAGGCCGCCCTCTACCTCTTCTCATGCCCTCCACAACTAGCCGCTCACACCTCCTTACCGGAGCATCTGGGCTTCTCCTTTGTGTATGCCCGAACCATCTGAGCCTCGCTTCCCGCATCTTGTCATCAATGGTAGCCACGCGCACCTTCTCCCGAATATCATCATTCCTAATCTTGTCCATCCTAGTGTGCCCGCACATCCACCTCAACATCCTCAGTTCAGCTACTTTCATCTTCTGGATATGTGAGTTCTTAACCGGCCAACACTCAGCCCCGTACATCATGGCCGGTCTAACTACCGCTTTATAAAGCTTACCTTTGAGTATCGGTGGCACTCGCTTGTCACACAGGACTCCAGATGCTAACCTCCACTTCATCCATCCTACGCCAATACGGTATGTGACATCCTCGTCGATCTCCCCTCCCCCTGGATAACCGACCCAAGGTACTTGAAGCTGCATCTACTTGGGATAACCTGTGAGTCAAGCCTCACATCCAGGCCCACTTCCCCCTGCTCAACGCTGAACTTACACTCCAGGTATTCCGTCTTCGTCCTGCTTAGCTTGAAACCCTTAGACTCAAGAGCATGTCTCCAAACCTCCAGCCTCTCGTTAACACCGGTACGCGACTCATCAATCCGAACTATGTCATCGGCGAATAGCATGCACCATGGCACCTCCCCTTGAATATGGTGTGTTAGCGCGTCCATCACCAGGGCGAATAAGAACGGGCTGAGCGTAGAGCCTTGGTGTAACCCTATAACAACCGGAAAATGCTCAAAGTCGCCTCCTACTGTCCTTACCCGAGTCTTAGCCCCATCATACATGTCTTTAATCGCCATAATGTAGGGAACCGACACACCTTTTACCTCCAAGCATCTCCAAAGAACTTCCCTAGGAACATTGTCATATGTTTTCTCTAAGTCAATAAACACCATGTGCAGGTCCTTCTTCCTATCTCTGTACTATTGCACCAACCGCCTAACAAGGTGTATAGCTTCTGTTGTAGAACGACCCGGCATGAACCCGAACTGGTTGTCGGATACAGACACCGACATCCTCACCCTCGCCTCAATCACCCTCTCCCACACTTTCATGGTGTGACTAAGTAATTTAATACCCCTATAATTGTTACCACTCTGGAAATTCAGAAAGAAGGGCAAATATTAATATTCATAGTCATCGAAGGCAAAGAGGAGCATTTGCTTAGCAGTAGAAAATACTTTTAGTCAAGTAGTACATATTGAAGTGGTTGGCCTCTCATTTTCATAAGAGAAACGTGTTCGTCCAGGTGTGACTTGTCAGTGTTTCTTAAACTTCCAATGGAACATCAATTATTTCTATTTGTCAATAGCAAAAAAAGTTTCTGAAAGAAGGGTTTTTTTAGTAGTATAGTTTCGGTTAATAAAACATGAAACTTTAAACCATTTCTTAGTTTTAATTTAATGTATACGTTGTTAAGATCATCCTTAATTGTTCTTAGATAGATTTATAGAAAAGGGTTAGTATGAAGAAAGGAAAGAAGGCAGAAGGAAACCGATGACAAACTGAAACTTCATGCCATGCTTCAATGTATAATTTATATAATTTATGTATTTGGTTAGAAAAAGTAAATAATGAATATGGATGGCTAGTTGATGTAATGTAGATATTTTAAGCTGTATCGACTCTGAATTGCATATCCTGATTTGCTTCTAATGTAATCCACTCAAGTCTGAGTGCTTGACAGCAATCCAAAATATTAAACAATTCAAACTCACCACTCTAACCTCGGCAAGACAGAAAAAATAGACACGATGACAAGAAAAAGCCAAAGATCAACCCCATCTAGACATAAAAAATCATATAACTATAGACAATTTACTTTTCTTGCACATCACTCAAATTTCAACAAAGAAAAGGTTCAGCAATGGCAACCTACATACCTTTGACAAGTAAATGCTGCATGAGATACATTAAGCTAAAATCAGAATAAACTTTTCTTAAATCTTGAAGCCTTACAAATCCTCGTTTGTCTATAAAAACAGGATGAGCAAAGGTTAGAAATACAACTCCTATTTTCTTTCAACTGCTGTTTTTTCTTTCTCATCAGCTAATAAAACATTATTTCCCCTTAATCTTAGCTACCATGGATAAAAGAACTGATCAACTTCATATATACTTTTTGCCAATGATGGCTCCAGGCCACATGATACCACTAGTGGACATGGCCAGGCAATTTGCTCGGCGTGGTGTGAAGGCAACCCTTGTCACGACTCCTCTCAACGCACCTAAATTCTCCAAAACAATCCAAAGAGACAGAGAGCTGGGCAGTGATATTAGCATCCGTACGACCGAGTTCCCTTGCAAGGAAGCTGGATTGCCAGATGGCTGTGAAAACTTAGCTTCTACTACTAGTACAGAAATGACCCTGAAATTCATCAAAGCCCTGTACTTGTTTCAACAACCAGTTGAACAGTTCCTAGAAGAAGATCATCCAGATTGTCTAATAGCAGGCACTCTCTTCCCTTGGACTGTTGACGTTGCAGCCAAGCTGGGAATTCCAAGACTAGTTTTCAGTGGCACCGGTTTTCTTCCTCTTTGTGCTTATCACAGTTTGATGGAACACAAACCTCACTTGACGGTCGAATCTGACACAGAAGAGTTCATCATCCCTGGCCTTCCTCACACAATAAAGATGTCAAGACAACAGCTTTCTGACCATATAAAGGATGAAACAGAAAACCCAATGACTGAAATAATTAAAGATGTGATGATAGCAGAAATGACTAGTTATGGAGCTATTGTAAACAGCTTTTATGAGCTAGAACCAAATTATGTAAAACATTACAGGGAAGGGGTAGGGAGAAAAGCATGGCACATTGGTCCAGTTTCACTCTGCAATAAAGACAATGAAGATAAAGCTCAAAGAGGACAAGAAATCTGCTTTTCTGAGCATCAGTGTTTAGATTGGCTCAATTCCAAGAAACCAAAATCAGTCATTTACATCTGTTTCGGCAGCATGTCGATCTTTTCATCGGCTCAGTTGCTTGAGATAGCAATGGCTCTTGAAGCTTCAGACCAGCAATTTATTTGGGTGGTGAAGCAAAATACAACAAATGAAGAGCAGAATGAGTGGATGCCAGAAGGATTTGAGGAAAAGTTGAAGGGACGAGGTCTGATAATAAAAGGATGGGCACCACAGGTGCTGATCCTTGATCATGAAGCCATTGGAGGTTTTGTCACTCACTGCGGATGGAACTCGTCGCTGGAAGGAGTAACTGCTGGAGTTCCAATGGTTACGTGGCCACTGTCAGCGGAGCAATTTTTTAATGAAAAGCTGCTCGTAGAGATTTTAAAGATAGGAGTTCCAGTAGGTGCTCAGGCCTGGTCGCAAAGAACAGACAGCAGAGTCCCAATAAACAGGGAAAACATACAGAGAGCAGTGACCAAACTGATGGTTGGCCCGGAAGCTGAGGATATGCGAAGCCGTGCAGCTGCCTTAGGAAAATTGGCTAAAATGGCCGTGGAGAAAGGTGGATCCTCGGACAACAGCTTGGTTTCCTTACTAGAAGAATTGAGGAAGAAGCAAAGCAACTCCAACTGATGGGAATTAGTCCATATATGATCAAACTAGACTGCTAATAAAAATGAGTAGGTTTATCTACTAGACATCTTTGTATTTGTGTAAACACAGTTCAAGAGAATTCAACATTATGAGCAGGAAGGAAGACATAAGCAAGAAGAAAAGGAAAATATGGATATGATAAATTCTTCAGCATCAAATGAAATATTTTAAAGAATATGTCCCATCTTATTTAAATCAATTCCAGGAATAACAAAAAGTGTGTTTAATTATTCAATTATGTATACCATTTTAAGTATGCAAATTCCTGTGCGTAGACCACCAGAGCTATGATTGTTGCAAAAATATCCTACCAAATGCTAATTGATGGACTCTATAGAAGGAATTGTTTTAGAAACCAATATAGAAATTCAAGATATACTGAAAAGACTGATACTCTTATAATATGAAGAACACTTGTTTCTACATATACTTCGTCGATTGCAACTACTGCAAACATTGCAGCTTCTCCTTATATCCGAATAGAAGAGCGCAAGTAATCAAATAACAAACCACTATCACAGGAAGAGTCTTAATTCTTATGGGGCTAAAATCTCATGATTTACCTATGTGTGAAAAAGAAATTTGAAGTCCAACTCAATCAATATTTTGTGAACATGTTTTTGGTTTTCTGGAGGTAATAAAATTATTTTGAATTTCTATGGTTCCAAAGTAAAAACTTTGAGAACAATGAAGAAAGAAGCAGAGCCAGGGAATTAGATATTTTCAAAAGTCCTAGTATGAATCATCTAAACCTGTCGTTCTGAAACAACGTTTTATCATGTGATTGGCTAATACAAATTGGAAGTTTAATTCTATGCGGTAATGGTATAAAAATTATTTACACAAATATTTCACTTATTAGGTAATTACAGTTAAATTTCTTGATAAGTATTAAATGGTAATCTGGAAAAAATGATAATTGACATTCTATTATTACTTAAGATTCGCCGGGTAGCGTAAAAGAAACCTTACACTGTCACTATATATAACTTAAATCATATATATATATATATATATAAAAAAAAAACTTAAATCCTAGGTAATATAATCATTTCTTAGTTTTATTGTATGTATTGTTAACGCGTGCTTAGTTGTTCCTAGATTAATTTATAGAAAAGGAAAGTAAGAGGAAAGTAAGACTTGCGGAGAAGGTGAAAGAAAGAAAGAAAGATCCACCAATGTATGTGCAACAAATCAGCAATAGATGTGCTTAAACCAGTCCTGAATTAATTTGCCATTCAAATATAAGACTAGATCCAACACATAATAATATGATAACCACAGGTCTAATTTACTTTTCTTGCATCAAAATTGTCAAAGTACAAAAGGTCAGCAGTGGCAACTTACATACCTTGGATTTCACAAGTACTGGTCCCATGAAGACATTATCAAAATCAGAGGCGTCGAAAAATCACCATTTGTCTATAAAAACATGATGAGAAAAGAAGGTTAAATATACAACACCTCCTATTTTCTTTCAGCTACTGTTCTTTCTTTCCTCTTCAGCTGATAAAGCTTTTTTTCTTATCTATTCCTTGGCTACCATGGATAGAAAAACTGATCAACTTCACATATACTTTCTGCCGATGATGGCTCCTGGCCACATGATACCACTAGTAGACATAGCCAGGCAATTCGCTAGGCGCGGGGCGAAGGTAACCATTATCACGACTCCTCTCAACGCGTCTACATTCTCCAAAGCAATCCAAAGAGATAGAGAGTTGGGCAGTGATATTAGCAACCGCACGACCGAGTTCCCTTGCAAAGAAGCTGGATTGCCAGATGGCTGTGAAAACATAGCTTCTACTACTAGTACAGAGATGTATCTGAAATTCATCATGGGCCTATCCCTGTTTCAACAACCATTTGAACAATTCCTAGAAGAAGATCATCCAGATTGTCTAGTAGCAGCCCCTCAATTTTCATGGGCTGTTGATGTTGCAGCCAAGCTGGGGATTCCAAGACTATTTTTCAATGGCACTGGTTTTTTTCCTCTTTGTGCTTTACATAGTTTGATGGAACACAAACCTCATTTGAAGGTTGAATCGGAGACGGAAGAGTTCATCATCCCTGGCCTTCCTGACACAATAAAGATGTCAAGGCAACAACTTCCAGACCATTTAAAATGTGAAACAGAAAGCATAATAACTGAAATTGTTAGGAATATTATGAAAGCAGAAATGACTAGCTATGGATCTATCGTAAACAGCTTTTATGAGCTGGAACCATATTATGTAAAACACTGGGAACTGAAAGGGAGAAAAGCATGGCACATCGGTCCAGTTTCACTCTACAACAAAGACAATGAAGATAAAGCCCAAAGAGGACATGGAACCTCCTTTTGTGAGCATCAGTGTTTGGATTGGCTCAATACCAAGGAACCAAAATCAGTCATTTATATATGTTTCGGCAGTATGTCTGTCTTTTCATCCACTCAGTTGCTTGAGATAGCAATGGCTCTTGAAGCTTCAAACCAGCAATTTATTTGGGCAACGCAGGATGCAATCAATGAAGAGCAGACGTGGATGCCAGAAGGATTTGAGGAAAAGCTGAAGGGACAAGGACTGATAATCAAAGGATGGGTACCCCAGGTGTTAATCCTTGATCATGAAGCCATTGGAGGTTTTGTGACTCACTGCGGGTGGAACTCGTTGCTGGAGGGAGTAACTGCTGGAGTGCCAATGGTCACGTGGCCACTGTCAGCGGAACAATTTTTTAATGAAAAGCTGCCCACGGAGATTTTAAAGATAGGAGTTCCAGTAGGTGCTCAGGCTTGGTCTTACAGAACAGATAGTACAGTCCCAATAAACAGGGAAAACATACAGGGAGCAATCACCAAACTGATGGTTGGTCAGGAAGCTGAGGAGATGAGAAGCCGCGCAGCTGCCTTAGGAAATTTGGCTAAAATGGCTGTAGAGAAAGGTGGATCCTCTGACAACAGCTTGGGTTCTTTACTAGAAGAATTGAGGAAGAGGAAAAGCAGCTCCAACTGATGGGAGTTTGTTTATATGTGATAAAACAAGACCATCATAAAAATAAGTAGGTGTATCCACTAGACATCTTTGTATTCGTGAAAACTCAGCTCAACGGAAATCAACCTTATGAACATGAAGGAAGACATAAGCAAGAAGAAAAGAATATGGAAATGATAAATCCGTCAGCATTAGATGAACACCGGAGAAAAATTTGTTCTTCCCATCGCATTAACATCAATTCAAATAGGGATAAGTGTGTGTTACTAGTCTATTAAATTCAATTAATGTAATACCATATTACCATTTTTAAGCATGCAAAATTCTTAGGAATAGACCAGTCCTATTATTGTTGCAAAATACCATAGCAAATGCTAATTGGTGGCCTCAAAAGATGGACCTGATTTAGAAACAAAAATAAAAATTCAAGTCATACCCAAAAGACTGATTCTCTTGTATGAATAACACCTTTGCCTTATGCTTGATTAGAAGAGTGCAAGTTATCAAATAACAAGTCACTATCGCAGAAAAATTGTTAAATCTCTTATGGGGCTAATGTCTAATGATATAGCAAATTTGGTGATATCTTCTGTGTCTTGTTAGAAATCGAGAAAAAGCTACGTGCAGTTCAGTTATATTAGAAAATTCTATCTATTAAACTTTATTCTCAAAGTGTTAGTCAAGGCCAGAGGGTGGAAACCTAATGTTTCTGGTTTTAAACATGAAAAGGACAACAAACTTCATTTATCTGTACTGAACAATAAGAGCCCACATTAACTCAACTTAGGACATACTACCTTGACACAACTGATATTATGATCTGATGTGAATTGAGACACTGATATGATCAGAATTCTTCATTTAACAATCAGACCCGAGACCATAATTCGGGATTACAGAAGTTGTATAAACAGCATATACAATTAACCCAACAAGGCCAACTACAAAAGTTGTATCGATCCATCAACTATGCCTCAATCCCAATCAACTACCAATTTACCAACTCAGCCAAGTGAAATAGCAATGGCGCTAAATCACTCATGACTACAATATGTAAGGATGGTGACAAATGAAAACATTAATGGGACATGAAATGAAGAGTGGTTGCGAGAAGGCTTAGAGCAGAAGTACTAAACCTTGACCAGGGTCAATCGATCAAAGGTTGGGGGTGTAAGTACTAATCCTTGAGCCAAAAGCAGGAAAAATTTCTTCCTTTTTCAAAGATTTTAAAGTTATTAAGCCAAGAGCAACTCCAGTTTCCATGATTTAAAGTTATTTAAGTTATGCTTCAAATGGAAATAGGAGTAAAGATTGGGAAACCAATAAAGATCATAAAATAAGTCAGCAAAAAATTGGGCCTCGGGGTAGCTTAGGTAAGAACTGAAAGAAGATTCATTGATAAAACTTTACTCTGTGACTGTTTGCAACA
This sequence comes from Nicotiana attenuata, assembly GCF_001879085.1. NCBI lineage: Eukaryota > Viridiplantae > Streptophyta > Magnoliopsida > Solanales > Solanaceae > Nicotiana > Nicotiana attenuata. Next base: position 67,737 of record NW_017674522.1, read on the forward strand.
TTAAACTAGAAACATAAATCCGATCCGAATAAAAAAAATAAAAGGAAGTTTTATTATTGTGGTATACCAGCCACCTGTTCTGGAACTTTCAGTTCCAATCGAAGCATATAGATCCGTAAATAGATTTGTTGTTGGAAAATTTGATAGATATTGGATTATGGAGAATAAGATTAGCTTGAGGCGTGTCAAAGACATTGTTCTTAAGGATATTTCGCCCACACTGTGGTAAATAATATTAGGCGTATCCCCCGGATTCAACAAGCTCTTCTAGTATAACTAGGAGCAGAAACAACAAAGATTAATCAAAGACAACCCAGCACAATAAAAAGAAATTCAACAAGCTTTTTTCACTCTTTCACATCTTTTTTAAATTGAACACAATATACATATATATAGTCCAAAGTGGACATATGATTGTCAAGAAAGAATCATTCCAAAACCAAAGCCAAGAAACGTTATATATATATAAAGGTCATTAAGCATGTAACGTTATCAAATGGTTAGATTCAAAAAACTAATTGATTTTGATAGCCATAATAAATAATAATAGTTATTTAAAGCTAATAAAATATTATATTCAAAGCTATTCAAATTTACTATTACTCACATTAAATGTATTCAAATTAATAGTATAATAAAGATCCAATAATATAATATAACAAGAATGAACCTAGACAACAATTTGAATATCTCTTTTTGAGTTACCAAATTATTTTTCTAACAATCCCCCACATAACTCAAAAATAATATTAAGTAATAAAGTGAAATAAAAAGTTTTGTTGAGTTTTCACAAATGAGCATAATGCGTCGAATCTGGTGTCTCTTGGACTATGAACCAAACCTAGATAAAATAAGATTAAACATACAGAACAATTGGTGAAGTTTACAACCTCTATGAACCAAGAATTCTTTTGTAAGTTTAGTGTCTTAATTATCACATTATACTCGCACACATTTTGTTGTTTATTGCGGTTTTGCGCTAATAGGCCATGCGCGCGCCTGGTTTTCATGAGTGCACTAGAAATTTTTTGCCATAAATTTCATAGGAGCGGCCCCACACCACACTCATATAGGTCCATTCATCAAGTGTATTCTGCAGCGCAATACACCACCTAAAATTAGGCTATGGATTAGATTAAGAGTTTAATAACTCAGCCTCCCATTCCTTGTAGTCTTGCACTATATATACACACACCATAGGAAGGGATATAATTTAGTAGTGCACATTTGATCAACTAATGACTTGTTATTACCCATATGAACCTACTTCATGGGATCTCCAATCACATAGGTTGGGTTACCAATTCATCGACACAAATATTGTTATGGAGAATCAAATTTGATGATGTCCAAGTTATTGTTCTAATTCTAAAAATGAACCTACACTTCAAGTTTGCACAATGGTCTTATGGAGAATATCACTCTTTATTGAAATTATTTTTGTGAGCAACGAAATGTTAATCAAGTTGCTATTTCAATTTTGTGCATTATCGCATTATGGAAGGTAAATTGCACCACAAAAGGTATGCTTTTTATAGTATTTAAATGCACCTACGCCTACAAAAATGTAGACTTTTATTGTTATCTATTTTGGAAAATCTTGAAAGCTCTAAGATAGAGGGTTTAAATTTATATTTCAATTTCAATAAATTTGAGTTTTGAATTTGGTGTGTTACATATAAAAGCATGATTGATTTCATCCAAGTTGTATAAGTTCTTTGCTAATTCTATGAGAATTATGAAAGAGTGAATAATTTATTATACATGATAATCATTCATGTCAAATAGAATTTGACAGATCTTTTTTATGGAAGGGAAGATGATGATTAATGTGTTAATTTTATAAATCTCCCCTGTGTTAGTATGATAGAAATATAGATAAGATAAGACCTTCGTGTTTCGTATTCTTGTGACTTATTGGGTGAAGCTATATTATTAGCTTGATATTAAAATTGGGTGTTAGATTCTGGTGCCACTAGGCACATATGTGCTAATAAAAAAGATTTTGTGTCTTACATCCAAGTTGAGGAGGGAGAAGAAGTTGTCTATCTTGGTGACTCAAGAACTACTCAAGTTCTTGGAAAAGATAAAGTTCTTCTCAAACTCACATTTGGCAAAATTTTGGCATTGAATGACGTGTTGCATGTTCCTAGTATCCGAGCCAATTTGGTCTCTGTGGTATTATTAGGAAAAGGTGGGGGTGAAGGTTTCTGATAAGGTCGTGTTGACCAAGAATAATAATTTTGTTGGCAAGGGTTATTATAATCATGGCTTGTTTGTACTCAATGTTATCAATGAAAATGCTACTACTTCTGCTTACTTGATTGATTCTTTTAATTTATGGCATGCTAGATTAGGACATGTTAGTTTATCGTATATTAAGAAAATGCATTCTGAAGGTCTTATTTCAAACATTAATTTTTTGAATATTGATAAGTGTGAAGTTTGTGCCGTAGCTAAACAAACTAAGAAATCATGTGCTTCAGTATTTAGAGAATCTGAATTATTAAGTTTAATTCATACTGATCTAGGAGACTTGAAACAAACTATGACTAGAGGAGGGAAAAAATATTATGTGACTTTTATTGACGCTTTTTCTAGATATACAAAAGTCTATTTGTTGAGAAATAAAGATGAGGCTTTTGATAAGTTTTTAATTTATAAATCTGAAGTAGAAAATCAATTGGATAACAAAATCAAAAGAGTTAGATCCAATAGAGGTGGTGAATTTATTTTGTTGAATGATTATTTTGAGAAAGAAGGCATAATTTACGAGATAACTCGGCCATATTCTCCACAATCAAATGGTGCAGCGGAAAAAAATAGGACCTTAAAGGAAATGATGAATAGCATGCTCGTTAGTTCTGGTGCCCCGGATAATCTTTGGGGTAAAGCCATTTTATCTGCTTGTCATTTACAAAATAGAATTCCTTATAAGAAAACAGGTAAAACTCCTTATGAATTGTGGAAAGGGTATCCACCTAATTTGAAATATTTAAAAGTATGGGGGTGCCTTGCTAAAGTTATGTTGCATGATCCTAAGAAAAGGAAAATAGGATCTAAAGCATCTTATTGTATGTTTATTGGGTATGCTGAAAACAGTGCAGCATACAGATTTTTAGTAGTCAAAAGTGATGTACTTGAAAACAATACTATTGTTGAAACAAGAAATGCTGAATTTTTTGAAAATATTTTTCCTTTAAAATTTGAGAAAATTTCTGATGCTCCTATTATTCCAAGTGATAATATTTCACATGTTCTAATTATTCAAAATGATTTTGAAAGTGAGGATTTAAGAAGAAGCAGAAAACCAAGGAAAGAAAAATCTTTTGGTAATGATTTTTATACTTATCTTGTGGATAGTGATCCTTTAACATATTCTGAAGCTATTTCTTCGTCTGATGCCCCATTTTGGAAAGAAGCTATTGAGGTAGAATTAAATTTAATTTTACAAAATAAAACTTGGATTTTAGTTGATTTACCTCCGGGAGCTAAACCCATTGGTTGTAAATGGATTTTTAAGAAGAAACTCAATCCGGATAGTTTCATTGATAAATACAAAGCTAGACTTGTTGCAAAAGGATTTACCCAAAAGCAAAATATTGATTATTTTGACACTTATGCTTCTATAACTAGAATTTCCTCGATTCGTGTTTTACTTGCCTTGGCTTCTATTTATAAACTTTTTATTAACCAAATGGATGCTAAAACTGCATTTTTAAATGGTGATTTGCAAGAGGAAATTTACATGGAGCAACCTGAAGGTTGTATAGTGTCTGGCCAAAAAAACAAAGTATGTAAATTGCTAAAATCTTTATATGGTCTAAAGCAAGCACCTAAACAATCGCATGAAAAATTTGATCAAGTATTGATTAATGATGGTTTTTCATCAATTGAAGTAGATAAATGAGTTTATACAAAATGTGTAGATAGTACATGTGTAATTATTTGCCTTTATATGGATGACATGCTTATTTTTAGTTCTAGCCTTGATTTGGTACATAAAACCAAATTTTTCTTGTTTTCTAATCTTGAGATGAAAGACATGGGAGAAGCTAGTGTTATTTTAGGCATGAAAATTATAAGAGATGGCAATAGTTTGATGCTGACTCAAGAACATTATGTTGAAAGAATTCTTAAAAAATTTGATAATTTTGATGTGGTACCTGTGAGCACTCCTTATGATGCTAGTAGTCAGTTAAAAAAGAATAAGGGAGATGCTGTAGATCAAAATAAATATGCTCAAATTATTGGTAGCCTAATGCATTTGATGAATTTTACTAGACCTGATATTGCATATGATGTGTGTTGATTGAGTAGATATACTCAAAACCCGAGTCATGATCATTGGAATGCATTAGTAAGCGTAATGAAATATTTGAGAGGTACCATGAACTATGGTATTAAATATAGTGGATTTCCCAATGTACTAGAAGGATACAGTGATGCTAACTGGATCTCTGATTCAGATGAGACAAAAGCCACTAGTGGTTATGTGTTCACCCTCGGTGGGGGTGTTGTGGCATGGAAATCAGCTAAACAAACAATAATAGCTAGATCTACCATGGAATCTGAGTTTGTGGCATTGGAATTGACTGGCAATGAGGCCGAATGGTTAAAGAACCTTTTGGCAAGTATCTCACTAGGAATAAAACCGACACCTTCTCTGTCGATGCATTGTGATTGCCAAGCTACAATAGCCATTGCTAAAAATAAATCCTTTAATGGAAAGAGTAGACATATTCGATTGAGACATAATGTGATAAAGCAGCTGCTGAGAGATGGAATTATTTCCATAGATTATGTGAAGTTAGAAGTGAATTTGGTCGATCCTCTGACTAAACCTTTGGGAAGAAAATTAATATCTGAAACATCGAGGGGAATGGAACTTTTTCCAATTTGAGTTATATCAACTATGATGGTAACCCAACCTATGTGATTGGAGATCCCATGAAGTAGGTTCATATGGGTAATAACAAGTCATTAGTTGATCAAATGTGCACTACTAAATTATATCCCTTCCTATGGTGTGTGTATATATAGTGCAAGACTGCAAGGAATGGGAGGCTGAGTTATTAAACTCCTAATCTAATCCATAGCCTAATTTTAGGTGGTGTATTGCGCTGCAGAATACACTTGATGGATGGACCTATATGAGTGTGGTGTGGGGCCGCTCCTATAAAATTTATGGCAAAAAATTTCTAGAGCACTCATGAAAATCAGGCGCGCGCATGGCCTATTAGCGCAAAACCGCGATATTTGTATGTATAGCCACTTAAGTCGTGCTCGTCCTTTCTCAAAAATATCTTTTTTCTTGGAACATGGTCCAGGCCTAGACTTAAATTCTTTACACTCCTAAGTTCCATAGAAAGAACTAGAGCAACTTGCGCGTAAAATTGATGAACATCATGAAGCATCCTCGGACCATATTTGCACAAGGAAATGCAGCCAGAAAAAAAAAAGGATGTCGGGTTCGTACTGCTAATATGGGGCTTTGGAACAAGAAAAGGCCTAATACTGAATGCATTTGCCTTATACGAGAGCAAAAACAAACTACTGCTTAGGTGAAAAGATTACATCTACAGAGGATACATTAAGGGTAAATCAACACATTTTTACCTGAGAAAAATAAAGAAATACAAAGGTAAAAACAACAGCAATTGAAAGAAACCTTGGCCAGCGCTCAATTCCTGCTGATGCTAAGTTTTGAAGAGCTCCTCACTGATCAATGTTGCCTGCTATGGAACCACCTGCATCCATTAAAGATGCATCGCCCCCGGCAAAAGGGACTTTAGTATTGTCGAATAGTACTAGTATATATAACTAAACACCATCTCAATAGAATGAATAATAATGCAAGGAGGAACAATCATGAAATCAAGGGAAGCCTTAAACTGTGTTGCTCGGACTCTCCGAAAATATCGCCGAGTGCGTGTCGGATACTCCAAAAGTAGTGTATTTTTTGAGAATCCGATACGGGTGCTGCAACATTTTGGAGAGTCCGCGCAACATAGGCCTTAAACTATGCCAAAACATCAAGTTAAGAACCACATAAGTTTTCAAGTAAATTTTCCGTATTTTTAGATTGGGAGATCTTGGGTACCGATATACCATCATTCACAATACCACCGTACTTTTAAACGGAGTCCGATCACGACCCGATCGGCTAGGTCATCTCATTTGAGACATCAACCACAATCACAATTCCAATTACAGTTTCCAGCACAATCACCACCATGTGTGCAGCATGGCGTCCGATCACGGCCCGATCGGCTAAGCCGTCTCACCCGAGACATTACCCTTTTCTATCAATCATCTCACTTCATACTTCTTTCACATCTTTTCAATTCATTGACACTAGTGGCCACAATTATAATATCATTCTTGGCACTTGGCCGTATTTCGTAATTCAAGTTCCTTTTTCCACATTCAAACATCATTATCATCATAAAAAACAACAAGGCTTTCCGTTCAAGACTTTAAATACACATGTGAGTAATTTAGAATCTTAGGCACATAGAGGCTTTTCACACAATTCGGCATAACAACCTTCATTCGAACTTGACTTGAAGTCTTAACATTTTTAACACACGCCCATACTTTGAACACATCCTCAAATGATAAGATAACATGATAAAAGCATTTGGAATACATATTGAACATAGATCTTTCAACACAAGCATATTCTGAATGGCCAATTTTATAATGATCAATTCAGGACTTACATAACTTACATGAACGCCGTTGAATTTAGCAAGAAAAGGGGTTTAGCCAACATACCTCAATTGAGCTTCCTTAACTCTAAATGTTTCAGAATTCTTAACAACTTCAATCTCTTTTAGAAATATAACCAATTGAACCAAAATTAGGAAGATGATCATAGTTCTAGCTCATTTGAGCATTTTATCAATCACTAGGTGTGCATTAAGGATTCAAAGCCCTTTTAATGGAGGATTCTATCATCCCACAACCCATTCTTTACCATTTTTAGCTCACAACCCTACTACACCCTTTGATAACTCATGCATGCAAAATAAATAACTTCCATACCCATGAATTACCTTACTAATTGCCCATTTCTAGTTAAATTTCGAAATTAAGGGTTAGGGTGTAGAATCTTACCTCTTAGGATGAAGACCTAGTGAGTTTTCCTTGTTAATCTTCCAAGATTTGGCCAAAGATTGATGACAATGGCTTGAAATCCCTCTTCTCACACTAGAACACCTTCCCCTCTCTCTAAAATGTAGTTTTATCTTTCTAGAATGCCCCTAATAGTGTTTTATGAGAAGGGGGTCAGGTTATAAAAACCCAAAAATGAAACTCGAAAACGGGATCTGCGGTCGCATATGCGACCGTATAATGCTTCTGCGGTCCACGAAATGGCCCTCCGGAACTGGGCTGGTCTGCCCCACTCTGCGGCCATTACGCGATCCGCAGACCTGTTATGCGGCCGCATAATGCGCCGCAGAACCTCCCTCCGAAAATTTTTCATGCTCAAACTGCGATCATTATGCGTCCCGCAAAATCTTTGTGCGGGCGCATAATGGACCGCGAATTGGTCCACAATTTTGCTCAAGTTTCTGCTTCACTCTACGGCCCACGAAGTGATTCCGCGGCTGCATACTCCTCAGCGCACTGTTCAACCCAAAAAGTCTGTACTCTACAATCTTTAACACATAAGTCTATCTCGGCACCACGAAATCCCGGGCTTTTAGGTAAAATTTTACGGGGTCTTATAGGTTCGGTGATTATTTTATAAAATATGTACCATACCAATTTCTCAGTTATTCTATTATATATAATTAAAATTAGACTTCTCAAAACCGTCTCAATCATGTCGATTTCTCTTCGGTATCGATACAGTTCGGTTAATTTTCGGTAATTTTTTTAAATATCATGTAAAAGTCACTGGTAGGAGTAGAATACAATAGCATTAGTACTTTTATAGGACTTAGCAAAACTCTCTAGACATTTTTACAGTTTAAAAGGTGATGAATTAAGAAAATATGAAAGATGGTTAGAGTATAGATCCATCAACTATTCTACGACAACGTAAAATAAACTAAGCAAATACAAAAAAAATATAAATCACACGAGTGAGAAGATATTAACCAAGTTGAGATTCAAGGGTAAAGTCTATAGAAGATTAACATTCAAAAAGATAGATCTAAATCATACCAAAGGAAACATATTCAATACACCTTGTGTCTTGCTAGAGAATAAGCTGAAAATAATTTAGTTTCAATAGAAGAGTAGCACACTAGGTCTGGAATTAGGATTTTGAGTTTAATTACTTATTGCCTTGTAACTGTTTCATAAGTCCAAGGCCCAAGGACAAATTCGATACTTTATTATTTTTAAACTTAACATATAACTATATTTTTCATGTTGTAAATTTATTCGGTACGGTTCGGTATTTTTCGGTTATTTTCATAAAGTAAAAAATCTACCCTAATTATCGGTACGATTATAGATTTATATAAAAAGCTACGGTTATATTAAAAAAAAATTAAAAATCAATTCGGTACGGTACGGATCAATTGGTTTAGTTAATTTTTAAATTTTCATTGACGCCCCTAGAGATTAGTAAAATGATCCATAAATTAAATAAAGGTGACCATTATAATTTATAGGTCATTGTGAGAACAAGAGTAATTTCTTCCACAAAAACAAGAATAGTAAACAAATGAGGGAAATTATTTAGCATAAAATTCCTATGTATATGTGACGACCCGACCCGTCGTCTCGTGAGTTACCGTCCCGTTTGCCCCATTTTATATTTCTTTATGCTTCATTATCAATGTTGGGTGTGAACGAGTTGATTTGGATTGTTCTAGAAGGAAATGAGACGCTTAGTCTCTTTAAGGAAGGTTTGTTTTGGAAAAGTCAACCGGACGTTGACTTCTGTGTTAGAGGGCTAGGATATGAATTCCGATGATTCGGTTAGCTTCCGGGGATGATTTGTGAATTAGGAGTGTGATCGGGAGTAATTTAAGAGGTCCGGTGTAGAATTAGGCTTGAATTGGCGAAGTTAGTATTTTGGCGAATTCCGGTTGATAGGTGAGATTTTGATCTGAGGGTCGGAATGAAATTCCGAGAGTTGCAATAGCTTCATTAGGTGATTTGGTATGTGTGTGCAAAATTTCAGGTCATTCGGAGGCGTTTTGGTTGGATTTTTGATCAAATGCGTATTTCGGAAGTTTTAGAAGAACTTAGGCTTGAATCCGATGTAATTTGATGGTTTTGATGTTGTTTGAGGTGTTTTGATGATTGGATCAAGTTTGAATGATGTTTTAGGATGCGTTGCTGCTTTTGGTTGAGGTCCCGGGGGCCTCGGGGCGATTTCGGATGGCTAACGGGAGGTTTAAACTTGGAAAAATGTTGCAGAAATCCTGCAGTCAGTGCAGCAGGTTATTGGCCTTGGCGAACGCGTGTGGGCCATCGCGTTCGCGTAGAAGGAATTTAAGGGCCAGGATTTTTGACCTTCGCGTTCGCGTTGGAGGACTCGCGATCGAGGAGAGTTAGGTGATCAAGCTTCGCGTTCGCGGGAGAAGGTCCGCGTTCGCGTAAAGGAATTGGGTCCCAGGGCAGTTGCCCTTCGCGTTCGCATGGAGATGTACGCATTCGCGTAGGCTATTTTTGGTCAGAAGAAATTTTGTTCATCGCGAACGCGAGTGGACCCTTGCGTTCGCATAGAGTTAAATGTCAGCTGACAGAAGGGTTTTATTAAATATTTCATCCGCGAACCAAGTCTTATTTCCACCATTTTTGAGCAACCTTGAGAGCTTTTGGACGGGAATTGAAGAGGATTTCGACGGGGATTGATTGGAGGTAAGTCCTATGAACTAAAAACACATTTTTATTGTGAATTTAGACTAAAAAACCAAAGAAATAAGGAGTTAGAATGGAGGTTAGGGCTTGAAACTTAAGAGAGTTAAAATGGGGATTTGAGGGGTAATTTGGACTCCGATTTTGGTAATCTTTATATGTATAGACTCGTGGCGAGATAAGGAATCCGTTGATGTTAAATTTTCTAATTTTCGAGAAGTGGGCCCGGGGCTCGGGTTTTGCTAATTTCGAGATTTCAGCTATTTTTCGATTGTTTTCGCTTGGGTATTGTTCCATTGGCATATTGTGACGTATTCGTTGTGGTTTTGATCAGATTCGACTCACGAGGAGGTCGATTCGAGAGGCAAGGGCATAGCGAGCTAGGATTTTGGCCAGCTTGAGGTGAGTAATAGATGTAAATGTTGTTCTGAGGGTTTGAAACCCCGTGTTTGCACATCGTAGTGCTATATTGAGGTGACTTGCACGCCGGGTAGCGAGCGTGGGGTAGAGCACCGTTGGGGATTATCACTTGGTCCGTCCCGTTAGATGAATATACTGCGTATCTGACCGAAATTCACTTATTATTGTTATTTTAATTGAGCTGATTGCTATATTTGGGCTTCGTGCCAATTGATTAAATTCTTCAGGGATTGTTATTACTGGTTTCTTACCATTTCTACATATCATTGAACTCAGTCCTAGAATTTAATACTGTTTTGCAAACTCAGCCACTTTTCTCAAACATCAATTAATATTTTTAAATGAAGTTTGGGCTAAATATTTCTATTTTAATGTGCCCGAGAAGCTTATGTGATTTTGGACTGAGTATGAAATCGGGTTGCGCGCCGCAGCGGTATGATATTGATATTGATATGAGGCTGAGGGCCTAGTTGATGCCACAATATGGCTTATTATTGCGCTTGGGTCGTAAGGGGCCCCTCCCGGAGTCTGCACACCACCAGTGAGCGTCGTAGACGATAAATAAATGGAGCGGGCTGCACGCCGCAGCGGGTACTGGAGAGTACCGGTCTATGTGTTGCATTGCATATTTTGATTGTCATTTGCTTATTTATCTGTTGTGATATTTCTATAATTGTTTTCACTGATTTATTGATTTTATGCTACTGGGTTCAAGTTGCTGTATTTATAGAATTACTTTGTGCCTATTCAGAATTTCTTATTCTCAGCCTTTATTTATGTTTATTACTCACTGGGTCGGTGTACTCACATTACTCCCTGCATCTTGCGTACAGATCCAGGTACTACTGAAGCTGAGTGAGGACTTCTCTGCCTAGCATCATATTTGGGAGTTTCAAGGTAGCTGCATTTGACGTCCGCAGTCCTGATCTTCCCATCTAACCTATTTGCTTTATTTCCGCATTTCTTTAGAGCAATATGTAGTAGGTTGACACCCGTGTATTAGAGGCTCGGACTTGTGACACCTGATTCTTCGGGCTGTATTTCTACTTGGGTTTTCCGCATGTTTTAATTATATTTCAGAGTTTCAGTATTATGACTTAGTAATTATTTGTGTTAATTGAATCATGAACTGTATAAAAAGGGTTAAGGTTGTTGAATTGGTCGGGCTTGCCTAGCAGTGTGTTGGGCGCCATCACGACCGGGGTTGGGGTCGTGACAAGTTGGTATCAGAGCCTAGGTTACTTGGTCTCGCGAGTCATGAGCCGGTTTAGTAGAGTCTCGTGGATCGGTACGGAGACGTCTGTACTTATCCTCGAGAGGCTGTAGAACCTTTAGGAAAACTTCACATTCTTGAATTCTTATCGTGTGTCCTTGATTCAGCTTGAAAAGAAACTCTTGAAATTCCTTCCACGTGTTTGTACGCGCACATGAGTGCTCAATATCAGATGTGCCTTGATTGCTTGTGATTCCCCGATCGAGGGGCGAGGTGTAATCTCTGTGAGTTTATGTTGGGCCAGTCTGGAGGACTTGAGGTCGGATCTTTTCCTATGGCTTGAGCACCGAGGTGCTGATTGTGTGAGCAAGTGTTTCGAACTTATATGTTCGGCATTGCCCCTATTAGTGGGAGTGATGGCTGGTTAGCTACGTGGTGAGTATGTTTGTGCTGCAAGGTGCATCTATGTGACTTGGAGGTGATGAGGAAGGCCTACTGGATGATAGAAGAACTATAAGGTGTTTGAATTCCATTGCGATTCGAGGTATAGCATGAGTTATGGGCGCGTGAAGAATCTTTTCATGTTTCCAGTTGAGAGTGAAGTAAAAATTTTATGTTGCGGTATGAGTTCAGACTCGGGAAGACTAAGCGACTGCGTACAGTTTAGGACGGTGGAAGGTATACAGAAATGGTAGTTGGAGGCAAAGCAGGTGGGTCATCTCCTGCGGAGTGTTCTAAAGTTGTGTGATCCTTATGTTATCTATTAGAAGATCTCATTTACAAGTGAAGAAAATGTGTTGACATCTAAATTGGATCGCCTAGAGAGTGGGCTTAACTGTTGTGTGAGTGAATGCGAGATTTGCAGAAGTGTTAAAAAAAATTCTAGATGATTTGTGTTTCCACAAGCTTATGAAGGATTGAGTTTAATCTCACTATGGTATTAAGGTAGCAATGGAGTATGTGCGTTATGAGTTGTTGGGAGTGTTTTGATCTGTGGCTTCGAGCCAAGTTGGGGAGTTTGCTATTGATTAGCTAATTGTACGGTTATGTGCTATGTTGGTTCCGGTTTGAGGCATGCTGGCGAATCAGTTCTGGTTGCGGAAATTGGGCCGAGGATGGCACGAGTGAAGCAAAATTTTGACAAAGGTTATATGGTGCTTCATAGATGTGTGAGAATCACAGGATGTCTTAAGCTGTTGTTGGTAAAGAATGCTCGGTGCATGGAGCAGGAAGATGTTTGTTTGTATCGGGATGAGGTCATATCCTGCGCTGTCAGAGTGCTAATGAGGCACGGGTGGCTATGTTCGTTTGATTAGGTGAATTGCAGTTTGAATAAGAGTAAATGACTCACGAGAATGATTTTAATGTGTTCAAGATTATACATGTAACAATCAGGTGTCTTAAGGTTGTGTATGTGGTTAGAGAATGTGTTTTCATTGGAAAAGGTCAAGACTTGTGGTATTTTATGTTAATTATGGGATTCTATGTATCAGTATCTGGAAAGTAAAGGTAACGGATTTAGATTCGCAGGAAGTTCTTCAGAGTAATGTATTTTGGAATGTGGTGTTTCTGGGAATATTTGAGAGAGGATTCAGTGGCTTATGGGTCTTAGACAGTGTGGTCTTGTGCTTGGGTCTCGTGTAGTGAGCCTGGGTTGAGGAACTGTGGTGCTACAGCAAGGGGGAATATCAAGTTGATGATGAATCAGAAGGGAAATTAGATTGATGGAATAGCTTGATAGTAGACCGAATCGGTATGGTAAGGATATGATTAATTCTCCGTATGTGTTCGAGGTAATGAGCCCTTACAAGTATTTTGCAACAATGCTCTTGGGTTTTGATGGCTTGCTTAGCTTGGTCGAGTTAGAAGGATTCCGTCCTGGCAGTTTAATTTACGCAAACGAAATTGAGAGAGTTCTTGTTGATTTCTACCATGGTTGAAGAGGTGCATTTTCTACGAATATGAGAGACATGGAATGTGTAATGATTTTTCTTCTAGATGGGATCAATGGAAGTTCTTGACTAGTTGAGTGCATAGATGTTTGTGGCTCGGAATGGAGATAAAAGTTTTCCTGCTATCCTTGGATGGTATGGTATATGCGGTACGTTGTGGAGGATCGAGATTTGCATGTACGAGGTTTCAGTTCTGTTCTGAAAAGAAGTTCATAAAACTCTTAGGCAACGGGTAGCCTCAAATAATCAAGGAAATGGTGCTTCTAATTGGAAGCGATTTGACGAGAGTATATGTCTCAGAAAAAGGGTAATGTGATTAAACTGATGATACTTCGGTAGTATTGCGGCATTTTCTTGTTGGATCAACTGGTGGTATTCGGGTTTGCTTGGTGGCACAGGAAATTTTTAAAGATCTAGTCGTGGAGTGATGGGGTATTTAAGGTGTGGTATGCGTTTCGGACGGCAAAAATTGGGATCAGGG
>NW_017674522.1:84187-87332 GCF_001879085.1 Nicotiana attenuata
ATCCGCGACCCTTTCATATTTTTCCTCCATTGTTGACGTTCTTAAGAGCTTTGGACAAGGAAATTCGAGGGTTTTGACTGAGAATCACTTGGAGGTAAGTTCCTTGGCCTAAATATTCGAGTTTATGGTAGAAATTACATAAATATGGTGGAAAATTCATCAAATGGGTTAAGTTAGGGCTTGAGAAAAATAGGATGAAAAAGTGGAATTTGGAAGGTCAAACGAACTCCGATTTTGACGAACTTTATATGTACGGACTCGTGGCGAGACGGGGAATCTGTTGGTGTGATTTTCGGAATTTTTCGAGAAATGGGCCCGGGGCTCGGGTTTTACCAACTTCGTGAATTTTAGTACTTTTTGAGTATTTTTGATTGGGTTATGTTTCTTTAACCCATATTTATGTATTCGTTGTGATTTTGACTAGATTCGACGTGCGAGGAGGTTGATACGAAAGGAAAAGGCATTGCGGACCATTCTACGGCCGGTTAGAGGTGAGTAGTTGGTGTATATGATGGCCTGAGGGTTTGAAACCCCAGCTTATCACATTGTGACGCTATGTTAGGGCGTGACTCGCACCCCATGGCAGGTGCGGGATTGGTTATGACTGGGGATTGAGACTTAGTCCATCCCGAACAAGAATATTTCTATATTGGCGACTGATACGCACCCTGTATTGAATATATCTGGGCTTATTGCCGTGTTTGGGGCCTTGTGCCGATCTGTAGCATCCTTAGAGGATGATTGTCATTGTGATAGCATGCTTTGTATAATCATTGATCTCAGTCCTGTGTTTAATCACTGTTATGAAACGCTAAGTCACTTTTCCTGAAGTTAAATATCTAAAGTATATTCTTCTTAATAAATTGGAAACTGGAAAATTAATTGGATCCGTTATGTGACTCATATGCATATTGTGGACTGGGTATGGATCGGGATGCACGCCGCAGCGAATGATATGATTATATTGCGCTTGGGCTGAAGGAGTCCCTCCGGAGTCTGTACACACCCCAATGAGCGTCGTCGACGTTAAATGGATCGGGCTACGCGCCGTAGCGGTCATGTGCATTGCATTGCATCATTACATTTTACTTGACTGTTATATTTGAAGTTGTTTTGTTGTTGGTTCATAGTAAGGTGTAGGACTGTTAGTGTTAGCTTTGCTTTGTGGTATTTCGTGGATTTCTTATCTTCAGACATTTTATATGCTTATTACTCACTGAGTCGGTAGTACTCACCCCTACTCCCTGCACCTTGTGTGCAGATTCAGGTACACCGGAGGCTTAGCTGAGCAGTCCTTGTTTCCCAGAGCTTATCAGAGTTGTTGAGGTAGCTGCTTGGCGTTCGCAGGACCTGACTACTCTTCCTATTTCAGTTTTATTTATATATACATTTCCAGACTTGAGTATTTTCATTCAGATATTTGTTATTCAGATTGTCTTAGAGGCTCTAGACTCGTGACCCCAGGTCTTTGGGAGTGTTTTTATCAGTCTTTGTGTTTTTCTCAGTATTATTCTATTATAAATATTGAATTATTATTCCAAAACCATTATAATCTCTTTAGATTGTCGGTTTGAGGTTTACGGTTGATTTGGGAACGATTGTGGTCAGGCTTGCCTAGCAATATTGTTGGGCGCCATCACGACCGGGTTTTTGGGGTCGTGACAAGTTGGTATCAGAGCCTAGGTTACTAGTCCTCACGAGTCATGAGCCGGTTTAGTAGAGTCTCGCGGATCGGTACGTAGACGTCCGTATCTATCCTCGGGAGGCTACAGAACATTTAGGAAACACTTCACTTTCTTGAAATTCAAATCGTGCGGCTTATTATTATTAAAAACTAAATTTCCGTATTCTATTCTCTCGCAGATGGCGAGAACCCGCGCTAACGGACGTGGCGGACGACCACCAGTGCCACCGAGAGGCCGTGGTCGCGGTAGAGGCAGGACAGCAGGGACAGCACCTGCTGACCCACCAGTTGACCAGGCTCAGGGTCAGATTCCAACACCAATTGACCAGACTCAGGGTTAAATTCCAGTTGTAGATGCTCCAGCAGCACCTGTTCAGGCACCGGCAGTGCCCATCGTGATTCCTGGTCTCCAGGAGGCTTTGGCTCAGATCTTGTCCGTCTGCACTGGCCTGGCTCAAGCGGTTTCAGCTACTACAGCGGCGGCTACTTCTCAGACCGGGGATGGTCATCAGACCCCCGATGCTCGCACACCCGAGCAGGTTGTTCAGGGTTTACAGACACCTGGGGTAGCTCCAGCTCAGCCAGTTCAGCCCACTGCACCAGTTGCAGCAGTTGTTCCAGTTGCGCTAGTCGCACCAGCTCCAGCTCATGTGGTTCCAGCTATGCCGGATGACGAGCAGCGTCGGTTGGAGAGGTTCGGTAGGCTTCAGCCCCCGATATTTAGTGGTGTTGAGGGCGAGGATGCCTAGGGTTTTCTGGATAAGTGCCAGCGTATGCTTCGTACTGCGGGTATTCTGGAGTCTAGTGGAGTGGCTTTTACTACCTTCCAGTTCACAGGGCCTGCATTTAATTGGTGGGAGGAGTTCGAGAGGCGTAGGACTATTGGAGCAGCGCCCCTCACGTGGCAGCAGTTCTCTACGGTATTCTTGGAGAAATATGTTCCCCAGTCTCACAGGGAAGAGTTGCATCGTCAGTTCGAGTGGTTGACTCAGGGAGATATGACAGTGACTCAGTATGAGTTGAGGCTTACACAGCTAGCTCGGCATGCCACATGGACGATCCCGACAGATCGCGAGAGGATCAGGAGGTTTGTGGATGGTCTCAACTATCCGATTCGCATATTGATGACTAGAGAAAGGGCTACAGCAGTTACATTTGAGGAGGTAGTTGATGCGGCTCGTCAGATTGAGACAGATCGTCGTCGGGAGCGTGAGGAGATGGAGGCTAAGAGGCCTCGAGGTTCAGGTAGTTTCAGTGGTGCTCCGTCTAGGGGTCAGTTCCAGCGCAGCAGAGGTTGTTCCTTCAGACCTCCTCAGTCAGGTCGTTCAGAGTCCAGTGGGGCTTCGTCAGGCAGTGGTCATTAGGGTCATCAGCAGAGCCAGCCTGCACTAAGTGCCCTTCCAGCTCAGAGCTCTGCTCCTGCTTCTTCAGCCCAGGGTTCATCTGCAGTGAGGGGTTCCC
>NW_017674522.1:90534-93883 GCF_001879085.1 Nicotiana attenuata
AGTCCAAGGTTCATTGCACCTTTTGAGATACTTAGGAGGATTGGGGAGGTGGCCTATATGCTTGCTTTGCCACCTAGCTTGTCGGGAGTTCATCCGGTGTTCCATGTTTCTATGCTCCGGAAGTATGTTGGGGGCCCGTCTCATGTATTAGACTTCAGCACGATCCAGTTGGATGAGGACTTGACCTACGATGTGGAGCCGGTGGCTATTTTGGGTCGTCAGGTTCGAAAGTTGAGATCTAAGGACATAGCTTCGGTGAAGGTACAATGGAGAGGTCGGCCCGTGGAGGAAGCCACTTGGGAGACCGAGCAGGAGATGCGGAGCAGATATCCTCACTTGTTTGAGACTCCAGGTATGTTTCTTGACCCGCTCGAGGACGAGCGTTTGTTTAAGTTGGGGAGGATGTAACGACCCGACCCGTCGTTACGGGAGTTACCGCCCCGTTTTCCCCGTTTTATGCTTCTATATGTTTCATTATACGTGTTTGGAGAATTTGAAGTAATTCGGATAGAGTTGGGTTAGAAATGAGACAATAAGTCTCTTTATGATAAGGTTAGTTTGGAAAAAGTCAACCGAATGTTGACTTATGAGTTAGAAGGCTCGGAATGGATTTTCGATGATTCGACCAGTTTCGGGAGATGATTTGTGACTTAGGAGCGCAATTGGAACTGAATTTGGAGGTCCGGTGTGGAATTAGGCTTGAATTGGCTAAGGTTGAATTTTGGCGAATTCCGGATGGTAGGTGAGATTTTGATCCGAGGGTCGGAATGGAATTCCGAGAGTTGCAGTAGCTCCGTTAGGTGATTTTGGATATGCGTGCAAAGTTTCAGATCATTCGGAGGTGTTTAGGTCGGGTTTTAGATCAAATGCAAGTTTCGGAAGTTTTTGTTTAACTTAGGCTTGAATCCGTGGTAATTCGACGATTTTTGGTGTTTATGATAGTGTTTTTATGTTACGAGCAAGTTCGAATGAAGTAATAGAACATATCTGTGCATTTTGTTGAGGTCCCGAGGGCCTCGGGGTGAATTAGGGTGGTTAAACGAGAGTTTTGAGGTGTAATTGCAGGTCAGATTTTTCTGTCATCTGGTGTTTCCGCTTCCGCGGAAATGGACCGCAGAAGCGGTACCGCAGAAGCGGGTATGTGGTCGCAGAAGCGGTCGTGGCCGGCTAGGGAAATTCAGCAGATGCGGAAGGTGGCTCGCACCAGCGGGTCCGCATAAGCGGACAAGGTGCCGCAGAAGAGCGTTTGAAGGAACCGCAGAAGCGGACTTCGCGTCGCATAAGCAAAGTCCGGGCTTCTAAGTGAAAACCGCTTAAGCGGAAATGTGGCCGCAGAAGCGGTCCCGCATAAGCGAAAGCGGGACCGAAGAAGCGAAAAATCGCTGGGCGACAGAAGGATTTTAAAATAATATTTCATCCGCGACCCTTTCATATTTTTCCTCCATTGTTGACGTTCTTAAGAGCTTTGAACAAGGAAATTCGAGGGTTTTGACTGAGAATCACTTGGAGGTAAGTCCCTTGGCCTAAATATTCGAATTTATGGTAGAAATTACATGTAAATTGTAGAAAATTCATCAAAAACGGGTCAGGCTAGGGCTTGAAAAGCTGTGATGCAAAAATAGAATTTGAAGGGTCAAACGAGCTCCGATTTTGGTAAACTTTATATGCACGGACTCGTGGCGAGACGAGGAATCCGTTGGTGTGATTTTTGGAATTTTTCGAGAAGTGGGCCCCGGGTTCGGGTTTTACCAACTTCGTGAATTTTAGTACTTTTCGAGTATTTTTGATTGGGTTATGTTTCTTTAACCCATATTTATGTATTCGTTGTGATTTTGACTAGATTCGACGCGCGAGGAGGTCGATACGAAAGGAAAAGGCATTGCGGACCATTCTACGGCCGGATAGAGGTGAGTAGTTGGTGTATATGATGGCCTGAGGGTTTGAAACGGCTTATCACATTGTGACGCTATTGTAGGGCGTGACTCGCACCCCATGGCAGGTGCGGGATTGGTTATGACTGGGGATCGAGACTTAATCCATCCCGAACAAGAATATTTCTATATTGGCGACTGATACGCACCCTGTATTGAATATATCTGGGCTTATTGCCGTGTTTGGGGCCTTGTGCCGATCTGTAGCATCCTTAGAGGATGTTGTCATTGTGATAGCATGCTTTGTATAATCAGTGATCTCAGTCCTGTGTTTAAACACTATTATGAAACGCTAAGTCACTTTTCCTGAAGTTAAATATCTAAAGTATATTCTTCTTAATAAATTGGAAATTGGGAAAATTAATTGAATCTGTTACGTGACTCATATGCATATTGTGGACTGAGTATGGATCGGGCTGCACGCCGCAACGAATCGTATGATTATATTGCGCTTGGGCTGAAGGAGCCCCTCCGGAGTCTATACACACCCCCAGTGAGCGCCGTCGACGTTAAATGGATCGGGCTACGCGCCGTAGCGGTCATGTGCATTGCATTGCATCTTTACATTATACTTGACTGATATATTTTGAGGTGTTTTGCTGTTAGTTCGTAGTTAGGTGTTGGACTGTTAGTTTTATCTTTACTTTGTGGCATTTCGTGGATTTCTTATCTTCAGACATTTTATATGCTCATTACTCACTGAGTCGGTAGTACTCACCCCTACTCCCTGCACCCTGTGTGCAGATTCAGGTACACCGGAGGCTTAGCTGAGCAGTCTTTGTTTCCCAGAGCTTATCAGAGTTGTTGAGGTAGCTGCTTGACGTTCGCAGACCTGACTACTCTTCCTATTTCAGTTTTATTTATATATACATTTCTAGACTTGAGTATTTCGTTCAGATATTGTTATTCAGATTGTTTTAGAGGCTTTAGACTCGTGACCCCAGGTCTTTGGGAGCGTTTTATCAGACTTCGTATTTTTCTCAGTACTATTCTATTATAAATATTGGATTACTATTCTAAAACTATTATAATCTCTTTAGATTGTCGGTTTGAGGTTTACGGTTAATTTGGGAACGATTGTGGTCTGGCTTGCCTAGCAATGTTGTTGGGCGCCATCACGACCGGGTTTGGGGTTAATTTATTTACAACTTTTTGGAATCCATTCTAAAAACTTTGGCCCAATTTCTAAAACAAGGGAATTTGATTTTTTTCTTTTCTTTTTTTTTCTTTTTGAAATGGAATTTCTAAGAAAGACTGCCCCACTCTCGACTTCGTGGGATTATGAAATATTTTATTTGGTGTGACCGAATCGTAAGTCTGCCTACGTATCTTGTGGTGACAAGAATCAGGTTGAACGTAGTTCACAAGACTACTTTTTTCACTATTTTCCTTTCCTTTTTTTTTCTTTTTTTCCTTTT
>NW_017674523.1:0-93860 GCF_001879085.1 Nicotiana attenuata
AGATTTTCCGAAAACCCTAAATTGAAACAGACTAATTTTGAAAATAAAATTGGGGAAAAGCTTTAAAACATTGAATATAGCATAGATCCACTCTAGATCTAAGTAAATAAAAGAGGAAGGAACCTCGAATAGCCTTAGGGTTTCTCTAAAACAATGAGAAGGCTTGGAAGAGGTCTGGTCTAGAGTCAGAGATGGCCATGACTAGGCTTCTAAAGCTCGAATACGTCGGAATGGGGCCGGAGAGGCCACAGAACACAGATCTGCAGGGGATCTGAACGGACGCCGTCGAGGTCAGACCTCGAAATCTCGAACACCCATGGTTTAGGGGTGAAGGAAGGTGAGCATAGGTCGTCCATGGCCTGAAAAGCCATGGACTCCGGCGAGATAATGGTCGGAGAAGACGAGGGAGGCGATTAGGGTTTGAGTGTTTGAGAGCGTTTGAGAGAGAAGAGAGTTCGAAGGCGGCTGTCGAAGAGAAATGGGGATTAGGGTTAGGTCATGTGGAATTAAAAAGGAATGAATCATTTGTGGCCATTGATCAAAAGGATCAACGGCCTGGATTTAAAAGAACCCCGGGCGGGTTTAGCAATTGGGTCCGGGGTCGGGTGAGAAATCAAATTGGGTCGTTTTGATTTGGGGGCGGATTGGGCCAAAATTAAGGCTAAAATTGAAATGGAATTGGGGCTACAATTGAAATGAAATGGGACTACATTTTAAATAGCCAATTTTTCCCTTTTATTTTATAAAAATAGTGAAAATTATTTTAAAAGAAAATTGAAGATACTGAACCAATTAATAATACATATGTATTAATTTAAAAATATTAGAACTAATTTTACAATTATAAAACACTATTAATCGTAAAATAGGCTATAATTGCCTTTATATGCAATTAGCTTTAAAAATACCAAACAAATTTGTAAAAATATACAAAAAATTACCTTAATTATATTTGGTGTAAATATGAGAATAAAATAAGTTATTCACAAAAATGATAATTTTGGGAATAATTATTGGATTTTGTACTGTTAAAATAGACAATAAATTGATTTAAAATAAGGAAAAATACCAAAACTCTTAGGAATGCTTATATATGCATGTATATGCTATTTTGAGGATATTTTGAGTATATAAAAATACTTAGGAAAAAATTGGGTATCAACAGCAGCTTTGGATTAAGTGGTCTAATCTGTCAAGAAAGTCTAATGTTCAACTCTTGTTGTGCCTCTTCGCCGTGAAACTGGGCTTCATTGCTTTGATTATCCTATCTGATTCACGATACTTATTCGACTTGTGGTGCCCGAAGGGTCTTCACCATCAAACCTCTCTCATTTTGGTCTTTCTCTCAACTTACCGTCGCCTTATGGTGCCTGTGAAGGTTTTCACCAATAAGACTCTCTCATTTTGTTCTTTTCTTCTTATTTCCTCTGATTCTGCATATGACAAGGCATTATCCATGATAAAAATATCATATACTCTTGGCATGTCTAAACTCAACACTCTCAAAGATTATCTGGGAGGTCTTTTCTGGAATGTAATGTGACTTTTGGACAAAGCTAGAAAGAAAGTATATCATAAAGGCTCAAAATAACTAAGATAACAGGGTTCATTTATTTACAACTTTTGAAATCCATTTCAAAACTTTTCCCCAATTTCTAAAATAAGAGAATTTGAATCCATTGTTTTGTTTTTTTTTATAATTTTTTTAGAAGGAATTTCCCACTCTCGACTTCGTGGGATTATGAAATATTTTATTTGGTGCGACCGAACCGTAAGGCTGCCTACGTATCTTGTGGTGACAAGAATCAGGCCGAACGTAGTTCAAATGACTAATTTTTGTTACTACTTTTTTTCTCTTTTTTCCTTTATTTTTCTTTTTTCCCTTTTTTCCTTTTTTTTCTTTTTTTTTCTTTCTCTTTTTTTTTGAAATTTTCTTTTGGAATGAACTTTCCAAGACAAACCTATGGGGGACATTAACTTTTTTTTGTATGACTCTAACCCGATTACAAAAGAGGGGAGGTCAAGAAAATAAGCATAGGATCAATAGGGGATCGAATGGTATAAGTGTTTGGGTAGCTAAAAGAGGGCCTCCCGATCCCTGAAAATGCCAAGCACAACACGTTCAACTTTAGAATGAAAAAGAAGATCATGCACAACATTTCTTTTGCAGCTTCGGCATTGATATCACTGATATGCCTTCCACTTTTTTTAGTGCTTGTCAAGTACAGAACTCTCATTGGGTGATTTCTTCTTCACTATGGATACCATGCGTCTGTTTGGAGCAAACTCCATTGACTTTATCTTGTAAATTGAGGTACACTTAAACTCAACACTGCTCACTTCAAATTGTTGGAACGCACTCTCTTGTAACAAATTCTTGTCGTCCTATTAACTTCCCAAAATATCTGCCCCAGTTTCACACAATTCGGGCTTTGTTACAACCCTAGAACAAACCTAGATAACACTAAACGAGCTACTACGACTAAACAAAATAGGCAAAATAAAAGGATAGAAGGGTTTGAGTCTCAAGAAAATATCCGGATTACAACCCTGAAATAACCCAGACAATAGAAATGACAAGAAATAAACCACCAAGACTCCTCCCTCGCTAGCCAAGAAAGGAGAGTCTTTCCAATTACCAAGCTCGACATCTTAGCCACTGAGTTCCGCATCAACAGTACTAGGACCATTACCAATTTCAATATCATTAACTTCAGTCAGCAAGTTCCCAAGAGGACTCTCATATTTCCTGTCGCCACACATCATCCCCACAAAGTGTGCATCATCATGTGCAGGTAAAGGATTCTCCGCGATATTCTAGCTGTCACTATCCTGGATCACAATTATCCCTTCTTGAATCATTCTTTCTATTTTCCTTTTCAAAGCACGACAATCTTCAATGCTATGCCCTTGGACGTTAGAGTGGTACATGCATCGTACAGTAGGATCAAAACCTTTTGCATATGGGTCTGGAGTATAGCCGAGGATTGGCTTAATTAGGCCAGAATGCTTTAACTTTTCAAACAATCTTGTGTGAGACTCCCCGATTGGCGTGAAACAATTTCTTTGACTTTGTTCCCCTCCCTGCCCCTGTTTTCAAGGATTGTTGGGTGCTCGAAAATGCTGTGAAGGCAAGAGTGCATTATGCGGTGCCGGCGCTCGCCATAAGGAGTCACCCGGTGGTTAGACAGATGACCGAACATTATTCGGATGATAATACTGAGGTAGATTATGTGGAGCTCGGGGTTAGGTTTGGGGTTAGGGTTGAGTTTCGGTATATTGGTGAGGTGGACCCGTTGGACCATGTCGTGATCCTGAGACAACCATGGCAACATCATCATGTTCCTTCTGACCCAAGTTTCCTGTGACGTTCTGAATTGCTTGTGTTGTGGTTTTTAGAGCAGAATAGCTCATGATCTTGCTCGACTTCAGCCCATCTTCTACCATTTCTCCCATTTTTACCACATCATTAAAAGGCTTACCCACAGCCGAGATCAAATGCCCAAAGTAAGTTGGCTCTTGAGCTTGAAGAAAGTACTCGACCATCTCATTTTCTTCCATCGGGGGATTGACTCTGGTAGCATGCTCTCTCAATCTGAGCCCGTATTCCCTAAAGCTTTCAATAGGCTTCTTTTCCATCTTGGTGAGGGACATGAGATCCGGGACGATTTCTATATTATACTGAAAGTGCCGGGCAACGGCTTGAGCCATATCGTCCTATGTGTACCACCTGCTAGCGTCTTGGCGGGTGTACCACTCCAGAGCTGCCCCACATAGACTCTGACTGAAATATGCCATCAATAATTTGTCCTTCCTACCGGCGCCTCTCATCTTACTGCAGTAGCCTCTGAGATGGGCCACGGGATCTCCATGTCCGTCATACAAATCAAACTTCGGCATCTTAAACCCCACAGGCAGTTGGATGTCAGGAAACAAGCACAAGTCTTTGTAAGCCACGCTCATTTGGCTCCCTATCCCTTGCATGTTTCTTAAAGACTTCTCTAAGATTTTCACCTTCCTGGATATCTCATCTTGCTCCACTACCTTAGCAGGCTTTTCAGTTTCACCAGGAGGCTCAAAATGAGGAGCGTGAGAGTATGGATCCGAGACTTTGAAAGTTGGTGCTGGAGCATAGTGTTGGGCATCGGGGACCTTGAACACAATCTCATTAGAGGATCAAGGAAAAATAGCTGGAGGAGGAGCTACAAGAGAATGAGTGGCCAAAGGAGCGGGATATGAGGTGGTTTTGGCGGGTAGAGTGTGAAAAGGTTGTGGGGTGATATCAACAGCAGTGGGAATCTGGATTTGTGATAGTGGTGGGATAGTTGCAGGGTTTTCAGCGTAGTTAGCAGGGAATGAAGGTGGAGGATGCCCCCTGATCCAAGACTGATACATTTCTGTCATCTGCTGTTTCAACATTTGGACCTCCCCTTTCAATTCAGACTCCGACTCCACAAACTTCCTCGACGGGTCAACAACTCTTGTGTCCAAGTCTTTGCTAGCCATGGCTACCTTGCTCTTTGACCTTGTGTTGTATGGAAGAGTTACCAGTTTAAGAGCCACAAACCAACCACCCTTCTGCTATAATGAGGATAACAAGGAGAAACAAAATGAAGTCATCATGTTAGCGTTAAGGCATTTATCAGCTAAAGATATCACATTGCGTGCAATGCACCTAGCAACAATTAACGGTTCAAGAATGACATCGAGTGTCAGAAGGTCACTTGGCATCATCCCAATTTGTTCATTTCAATCTTCTCTTTTCTTTTCTTTTCTAGCACTACTTGGCTTGCTCATTTTCCTTCATTTTTTTTTCTTCTAATTATCACTTTTTTCTTTCCTGTCATTTCTCACATCCCATAATTTCATCTCCTTTTGTTTTTCTTTTTTTTTCTTTTTTTCTTTTTCTTTTAATAAAAAATAATTCGATCGAACCCTATGTAGGTTACCTACGTATCATGACCGCATGAATCAGATCTTTGCGTAGTTTGGGAAGATCGGGAATGAAGTAAACAAACTAACTTCTCTTTTTTTTTTACCTTAATGACTACTCTGATGAGAAAAAAGAAGAAAATCTCTCTCTACTTAATGTTCTATAATCTATTCTAAACTCAATCTTAAACGAGCATATATTTTTTCCTTTTTCTCTTTTTTTCTATGAGAATCATTAAGGAAAAAAAACCCTACAAGAGAATAAATATTTTTTGATTCTTTTCTTTAGGAAGAAATCTAAAGAATAAACTAAAGAAAAGTATTTTGAATTTTCTCTTGATATCCTGACGCAAGATTTCGGAACAAGCAATGAAAAAGATAAAAAATATTTTTGGATTTCAATTTTTGATTACCTAAAGGAGAAATTCTAAAGATAAACAAAAGATAAAGTATGTTTTTTTTCTTCTATGTACAATGTCCTAAAGTTCTAGTTAAAATAAAAAGAATATATATATTTTTTTATTAATTTCCCAAAGAAGAACCTCAAAAGAAAATCTTTTTGGATTTTTGGAATTAAAATCTTAAAGAAAATTTCTAAAGAGAAAAAAAAAGTAAAAAAAAAAAAGAAAATTCGTTTTTTTTCTTTTTGAATTTTTGGTCTTAATATACTAAAGGAAATATAAAAGCGATTTTTTTTTTATTTTGAGTTCTAGCTATTAATTTCCTAAAGGAAAACCACATCAAAAGATTTTTTTTTTAATTTCTAGAATTAATATTCTAAATAAAACGTCTAGTGGAAATATAAAACACAAAATCTCTTTTTTTTTTTCTTTTTTTTAGTTATAACACACTTTTCGAATACAAAATAGAAAGCACAATAGAAAAAGACCCGACTATACTGTACAAAACTAAAAGGTAAAAGATGACATTAAAAAAATAGACTAAAAGCGAAAAAAATCTCCTTAAGCAACTCCTGAATGAGCAATCCTGACTGGATGGTCCCGGGGTGTCCGTCATGCTCAAACTCCGGTAAGTAGACTCACACCTGTATGAGAAAATTAAAACCAAATAAAGTTAAAGACCTAAAACACTATGCGAGACAATAACACTTCCTATTGGACGCATGCAAGACATGATTGAGGCTATTTTTTGCAAAATGGCTTATTTGGCCAAAAGGTGGCTAGAAGTGCAAAATTTGGCTAAGACCCCGCAAAGCCAAGAACCTAAGATTTACTAGGAAGATCGGACCCTATGTGGGTTGCCTACGTATCACGCCCCGAAATACGAGAATCAGGTATGCGTAGTTCGGGCAGATTGGATACGAGCGAGAATTGAAAAAACAGCTAATTTAGAGATAATATATTATTTGTCTTTTTTTGAAAAATGATGAAACATGTAAACTCTTTTTGGATTTTCTTTTCCCCTTTGTTTTGATTTTTTTTTTTTTTGATTTTTTGAAAATGATGGGAAAGTGCAAAATCTTTATGGATTTTTCATATATTTTTTTGGTCTTTTTCTTAAAAAAAATTGTGAAAGAAAAATATAACTGGGCCCTACTTGCTTTATTTTCACACTTCACCCTCTTTTCTTTCTCATTTACCCTCAGTCATCATTGGTCCGTCAAATGACCCTTTTACCCTTGAAGAAATGCAACATGTAGCACATATGATGCATCAGGATGGTCTTTTATTTCTTGGGTACACCAGTCCTAGACAGACCCAACCCCTGTGTTGAGTCTTCTAAGTCAAATGAACGTGATGCAACAAGTGTTCCTACTAGGGATCCGGCATGAGGTTATGTTATTCTAGGTTTAAACCTAGGGTTGTGTTCTAGACCTGGCTTACCCGAGCGGACAACTCGAGCCGAGGTGGGGGCAACGTACCGGGAGCACGAAAGTCTACCCGGCCTTGTTGCTGGCCCAGCCTCGTTCTATTTGGTATAACTTCTAACAAAAAAGTGGGTCACGCGTACGTGTGCACTATATTTTAAGAAGACTCAGAAGGGAGGCGTAATAAAATATTTAAATACAGTTCAAATAATATCAAAGCGGTAAATAAGCAGCAATTAACACATTAGGCCCATAAATACAGTAATATCAACAAACAATAAAGCCAAGCATAGATCATATTAACAAGCTCGAATACTTGAACCCTGAACCAGAATTTCGGGGTTTTTATCCCCAGCAGAGTCGCTAGAGCTGTCACGCCTCCTTTTTCTACGCCCGAAAGGGAGTATAGGGGAGTTTTTTCCATTTTAAGCGACAATCGAAACAGGATTATTTATTAAAATCAGAGTCGCCACTTGGGATAATTTATGGTGTCCCAAGTCACCGGTTTAAAATCCCGAATTGTGGATGTAACTCTTATTTATGGTCTGCGAACACAGAAATCCGGGTAAGGAATTTTGTTAACCCAGGAGAAGGTTTTAGGCATTCCCGGGTTCCGTGGTTTTCGCACGGTCGCTTTGATTATACTTGGCTTAATCAAATTGTCTAACTACTCATTTTAGAACCTATGTGCATTCGCCTCTTAGAATTAAGAAATTATCTTTAAAACAGGTCACGCGCACGTGTACCCATTCATTTGGCGCGTCAAAATCATGTCACGCGAACGTGTCCACAATTAACAACGCTTGGCTATTATTAAGAAAGTTTAGCCGAAGTTGTGCGAACGCATACCCTGATTTTGTTTTTAGAATCATAAATATGTCATGCGAAGGTGTACACAATCATGATAGTAAATTTAGGAGGGCAATATAGCAACTTTACCGACCTTAATTTAGGTAAAGTTCCTGGAACTTGTAAGCTCATTAGTCCATGAAATCCACTTACACACAACTTCTAAATGTCTACAAATTGTGCATAGAGCTTGAAGCAATTGCTCGTCCAAATATGAGTGAACAAGATATAACTCTCGCAAAGATGAAAACTTTATACCACCCGAGGGTAATTCAAGCTTAAATCCACGTAAACTAAGCACATTTAAAGCTTTGGCAGCAAAGACTACTTCAGGTAACTTGTTGTAAGTTTATATACCAACCTCTAAAAACAGCTCTTTGATATTACAGATTACCAGTATTTCAATCTAATTATCCACATCCTTTGATCGATAATTTGGTACGCTTACCTTGAACCCTTTTATAGAGATGTTCTGGTTTAGCCGATTTGCTAAAATTTTATCCACAATATTTTTGGAATGAGGTAAATAATTATCACCGAAATTTAAGGAGGAGAGGGAAGTCCAAACACTATTCCAAACCTTGGACAATGTACTAGCTTTTACACTCTTTAATAGCAAGAAAAGAAAGAATATGGTCCAAAATAATTAATTACGCTGAACATTCACATTCATCATCCCAGAAAATTCATTAACAACCACCAACGCAAACAAATTTGAAATCAACACTGCAAATCATCATCTAATAGCAACTAAAGTGCAATGACAAACCAACATTGAACATTCACATGAACTAATTAAATATGAAAGGGAGAAACCAACGAAATAAAGATGAACCTGAAGTTTATACGGACTGAATGAAGCAACACTTACAGCCGGACATCGACGCGGCTTCAAACAGAATCATCACAAATCGAACCGGAATTTCGGACTTAAACCTTCAACGGCAACCTCCACACGACCCAAACTCAAAAACGGCTCAAAACTTCGATTAATTCCGTATTTCAGAAATTAAGAATTAAATCAGGGATGAAAAAGACGATGTATTTTTGTACTGTTTTCGATTTTTTTGTTCGTGTCTGTCTATTCCAGCTCTATACTCGTTCCCTCACTCTATTTGTGTGTGTGCATGTGATGCTGTTGAGGGAGTGCCGAAGAGGAAGGGTGTACGGCTGTTGCCCGTTTTCCGGCGAGCTCGAATGTGGAAGAACGGCGGTCTGTTGATGCGTGTGTGCGTGTGATGGCGTGAGGGAGATGGGTGTCGTGTTCTTCGTGACAGAATGAAGGGGAGGAGATTCGCTATTGCTGTGCGTGCTTGTACTTGGTTCTCTAGGGTGAAGATGGATCGTTTGGGGTGGGGTGAAGGAGATGAACTTCAGGGGGTGGGGTTCGTTTTTGGTGTTCTCTGCCGAAGAAGATGAGGAACGAAGAGGGGGTCTTTGCTTGATGGAAATGGCGGATAGCCCTCCCTAGTTCTTGGGATTTCTAGGTTTTTTATTTGTGTAGTGTGCTGATGGGTTAAGGCTTCGGATGTTGGGTTAATGGGCTAAGAGATTGGCTTACTTGGGCTAAAAGCAAGACTAAATTAGTCCAAAAAGTTAATTCTATTCCCGCCTCCTTTTTTGTATGTAAAAATAATATAGCAAACAAGATAAACTATTAAAAATACTACTTAATCTTACTTAAGAAAATAACTATTAAAATAACACTAACCGTTAAAACAAACCTATTTTGGTATTTTTCAAGATTAAAAATGACTACAAAACATTAATGAGACTATGTTTCGTAATTTTTATTTTTTTTGTGATAAAATAAAGTAAAAGGGTCAAAACTAGTTGAAATAGCTATATTAGACCTAAAAGTAAATATTTAATGCTAAAATATGTAAAATCTTGGGGAGGGTCAAAAATCACATGTCTAGATTAGGCACCCCTCGAGGTCCACAATGGTGGGTCCCGGCCGAACTTAACTTATGAATTAGTCTAATAAAAAAGAAGCAAGACGAATATTTAATAGGGATGGGGGGTCCTAAATTCTTTGGCCTAAAGGATTACCCCGTGCAACATAAATAATACTTCGTAACTCCCTCGAGTCGGGGTGTTACTCATATTATTCAGCGGGCACAAACTATCATCTCCTGCTACCCGATTACTATCTTTAAGTTGTTACCTAAAGCGCTCTAATTGATTCTAGTTCGATCCATGTACGTGCACTACCCGTCCCTTACCTATGGCACTGGAGGTATTAGGACCTCTTTTTGGGATAGTTCTAGACCAAGCCTAGGTTGCTCAAAAATGTAAAAGACTAAGCGACAAACAAAACATGTTAGGCCTTGCATGTATGAAGCAAATAAGGGCTCGCGTTAACCTCCGCACATAAACAGCAAATGCACGCAATTAATTAACAAACTATATCGATCTTAGAAAATCCTATAGGCAGGATATCTATGCGAGAAGGCACATGTACAAAAACAATTTCATTAAGGCGAGTATTAAAACCTGTTGTTTGCCTACTAATGTTTTTAGCATGGTCCAGGCAGTTCAGGCAGTAATACATCACAATTATAAACCCAGAATTATTAAATCCTACAAGTGTATTGCCTAAGTGGTTGCCAAGGGCGATTGTGTTCAGAATCAATTGATAAAATTCTAGGCATGATTTCTACGAGTTTGATGATTACAGACATATAGACATGATTTCTAGGTGTAGCACTGACTTTAACTTACAGAGATTGGTGTTTACCGTGAAAATGGTAATAACAATTAAATTTGTTGATGGGACTCTAAAAATACGTGATCTATTTTTATGCTAGTTGTTAAGCAGATGATGGTATGTGTATGCAGTTTAGAGACGAAATGAGAGCTAAAAATAAGGCGATAATCAAACTGAGAGGCTGACAATCGAGGTCTCTAGCTTGTCGATACGGAGACCTCGAGGTCGGTTTCGTGGGCCGATTATGAGCTAACGGGGGCGATCAGGGTGCGACTAACAGTTATGATAAAATTAATGAAGGCTCTTTATGGCCAATGAAAAGCAATAAATGATGATCAAATATGAAGATAATAAATGAAAGCAATAATAACAAGAAAGTATGTTAGAGAGCAGAGAGAATATTCTTTGTATATTAGTGTGGAGCGGCTGGAGCAACAGAGAGCTACAAAAATGACAAGGATTCTCTTTAAATTGGAGGGGAATCCCAACGAAGTACAAGAGGCATTAATTACAAAGATAGGGAGATGGGACAGCTAGTGACACCCTAGTTCGGATTCAGAGTAGACCTGCTGATTTTGTCAGCCCTAGGCGTGTGCCTCAAGAACTTCCCATTTCTACCATTACCATGATCAGTGTTACCATGAGGTCGAGTGTCGATGATCCTCGAGGGAGGATGCTCGACCATGGCCTCGAGCCTTCGAGGTGACCTTTCGAAGCACTTTAATGATGAGAAATTGGACCCTCCGATTTTGCCGTATACAGATAGTCCCCGCGTTTCTTGAATGAAGTGATAGGAAACGATTTTGAGTTTCTATTCCGAGGATATAATTGAGGTGACGCCAGCCTATCAGGGCATTAAATGCAACATCCAAAAGTCCGCGCAAGGGTCGCCGTCAAACGCGATTATCGAGGAGTCCTCGAACCGCTATTAGTTCGTCCCTTCCGCTGCCCATACGGTTCCTATTAATAAACCAACCATTTGATAATCCTTACTTTCCCAACATCTTTGAATTCAAGAATCGAGACCCATCTCCTTTTGCATTCTTTCTTTTTACTTTCTTAGAGAGAATTTCACCATTGCAGTGGCCAGAACTTCCAAGATGGTTCCTCGGCGAGACGAAGTCGCCTCTTCATCCCGGACGTCTAAGGGGAAAACAAAAGTGATACCCACCCTGGGACAACGTACTGCCCCCCCTCCCCCGATCTTGACATGTCGAAAGATTTTACCACCAATAAAACCTCTTCTGCACCGGGCCGATGCGAGCACGTGTCCCGGTATATCAGCGTCGTAACCAATATAAAGAAGGTAAAGGGAGATTGACGATGGAGAGAGACAGTAGAGGTGGAGATCCCCGGCCCTGATGAGAACATAATGGATTACAAAGCCGGTTTCCTCCGTGTGTATACTTACACTTTTACTTTGGGACCGGCCAATCCTTCTGAATCCCCTCCCCCGGAGATAGATCTGGTTATCCTCAACTTTTGCGACAAATACCAGGTGACGCTCGGTCAAATCTATCCCTCTTTGTGGCTGATAGTCATGATGCTCCGCCATTTCACCGATAATGTCGGGGGCGAGACCTTTACCCTCAACCATTTGATTAGGATGTACAGCCCCTGGTTCTATGGAGGCTTGATTAGGCTTCGTCACCGACCCAAAAAATCATTTTTCTCGAGCACCGACGAGGACAAAGATCGAGGATGGATGAGTAGGTTCGTTCGGGTTAAAACCTCGGACATTATTCCGGTCGGGAGGATGCCTTTCCCGGAGAGGTGGAATACACGGTGTAAGCATTTTTTCCTTCGGACATATTTTGTGATCTTCTTTCCTTTCTTCCAAAAAACTGACCTCTTTTTGGTTTCTGCAGCTATCGCTTGGTATCCTGAAGCGGTCTCGGACCTGTCGAGGTGGATCGAGCATTTGGATACCAAGTTCCCATATCTTGCCCGATCTTTGACCGACCTGGCTAAGAAGCGGTGGGTGGCCAAGAACCATGGTAAAGTGTTCCTTGCCACCTATGTCTTGCCCTTGTGTTTCTCCCTGTACTTTTTGTGCTAATACGTTTTGGTAATTGCCCTTGTGCAGGCCTTGGCGAGAATATGCTAATGAGGCAGCCCCCTGATGGCAAGACGGAGACTTCGGAGCCCGCCAAGGGTAAGAAAAAGAAGGGCAAGGAGGCTGCCGATCCCCCCACGACAAAGAAATCTAAGTCACGCAGGCCTCGAACCGCCATTAGGATCTCAGCTTCAGCTTCCGAGGCGAGCCTCAGCACTGGGGACGAAGATAGCGATGAAAGTGAATGCCGCTTGGAACGGAAAACTAGGTCGGGGAGTCTCGTTGATGCATCGACCAGAAGCCGCAAAATCAGGGATGACTGACTCAGATCGGTCCCGTGCGGCACAGATCCTCGAGGAGGGCGCCGAGGTGATTCCGGATCCCGCGGTCGGATGTAGTGCAGTTCCCGCTAGGGGGACCGTTGCTTCTGATCCCGAATGGTCTGGACTTGGAGCTTTCCCGGGGTTGGAGTTGCCTTTCGAGGGCATCGATGCCCTGGCCGATTGCAGTTCGGGCTTTCGTTTCTCGTCAGGGGAGCTAAGGGACGCTCAAAATCTGAATGCCGCCAAAGCGGAGAATCCTCTCAAAAGGGGAGGCACGCTTGGCAACATTCTTGAGGATGTTAGCGACAACGTTGGTCTCGACGCCCCTGGCGCCGTCAAGGTGGCGGAAAGATTCCTTCGGCAGATGATAGTCATTTCTCGTATATTTCTTTTAGTCTCGAGTACTACTCTTCATTCTTGTAACTCTTTCGTTATGTCGCAGTGTAAGGAGATGTATGATCACGCCCTCTCCATGCTTCATGAGGAGCTTTCATGTAGTGAAAAGGAGCTTGAAAGGCTTGGCTCGGGACTGTGAGAGTCGGAGGCCTATTCTGGCCGAAAGGAGAAAGACTTAGGCGAGCTTCGGGCTACTTTGGAGGGAGCGCTCTGGGAGAAGGCTGGTTATGTTGAGCAGGTACTTTGTCTTGCATGGACCCGACCTTTGCTCCTATAGTTCGACACCGACTGGCTTACCTTTGTTTTTGTAGGTCGAGCAAAATGACTCGCAGATTGGGCGACTGAATATGGAGATCCTCGAGCTGAGGAAACAAACGAGGTAGTGACCTTAGAGTTGGCATCGACCCATGATCTTCTCAAAGATGCTCGAAAGGAGATTGTTGCGCTGGTTGCGGCCAAGTCCTAGATTGAAGGAAATATTGCTACTTATTTGAAGGATACAGCCACGATGAATCAAATAGCCCGTGACGTATTGGTAAAGGCCGAGCAGAAACTAGCTCGGCCATCAAACATGCTAGGGCAGAGGCGGGTAGAGATACCTTGGAGGAAGTCGAGACCGGAGGCGTTCACCTGTCAGTCGAAATTGAGGAGGCCTGAGAGTTGGAGAGAAAGTTGGTGCTCTTGATCGCCCTAGATGAGGATGCTGGAGATGGTACAGAAGATAGTGGCGACGAAGAGTAGGCCTTGTGTTGCTTTGCTCTTTTTTTTTATATACGTACTCCCGGGAGAATGAGTTTTGTAAAGACGCCCCTTGTATATATATTTTTGGCAATACAAAAGGGGTTTTTTCCTGTTCCGAACTTCTCCAATCTTTATATTTCGTCGCTCTTGCAGAGTTATCCTTTGAATTTTAACATTGGCACTTTGGAGCCCGTACTTGGAGCGGTCGAGACCCTCGAGGTCTCAATACCTCTCGAATCTCGCGGGATAGCAGCGCTCTTGCTATTCGATAAAGGGACCCCAGGGTGGTCTAGCCAGTACGTTTCCCAAGAAAAAGGTGACATTAACATGGCCAGAATCGATTGGCCCTCTGGGTAGGTGAGCAGCCGTTGCTTTGCCCCTATATATTCTTCTACTTGCTTCTCAAGTGGAGATTCTGCTACTCTGAGTAACTATTTCTTTTGTATAACTTGGTGCTTTGTGGTAGTTCTTCCGTCATTTCGACCCAAAATCTTTGTCCAAATCTATACCCCCCTCTGCTTATTTTATCGTAGCCATGACTGTTACGTCGACGTTCGCTCATAAAGGAGAGGGGAGTTCTGCCTCTGTCCCGCATCCGGTCGGTGGTAAACCGCTGGTACCCAGCGTGCGGGCCTCGATGTGCTTTGTCTCTAGTAAAGACTTTACGTTGGAGAGACCCCCCAACGTTCAAGGACATTGGGAGCATGCGTCGAGGTTTATCTCATCAGTAGGGGAGGAACACCTCAAAATGATCAGAAAAGATTGCGGATGGGAGAAGCTGTGGTACTACAAGTACCTTCTTCTGAGGAGAGCATCATGACCTATGTTGAGGGGTTTTTGAGTGTGTATACGCATACCTTTGCATCGGGTCCCCCTGACCGGGTCGTGCTTGAGTTCTGCCGGAGATACCGGGTTACCTTGGCGTAGGTTCACCCGTTCCTTTGGAAGATAGTGCAGACGATAAGGTACTTTTCGGATAAGGCCGGGCTCAAATTTACCCCCAGCTATCTTGTGAGGCTATACCGGCCGCTGCGATATCGGGGTTTGATTGCTCAGTAGTGTCGATCCACCTGGTCTCCTACCGTTAACGGTGAGGAGGACGATGGCCGGGGATGGATGAGCCGGTTCGTTCGATCTCGGATGATCGATATCATTCCTGGAGAGTTCTTGCCCTTTCCTGAGAAATGGAATTCCACACGTAAGTGTCGTACCTGTATTTCTATCACTTTGACCGGAGGCGGGCTCCATAACGATATTTTTCTATCATATTTTTTCTAGCGACTCCTTGGCTACCGGACGAGGTCCCTGATTTGGCCGAATGGTCTCGTAAGCTGGCAGCTTGTTCGACCCATGAAAGGTCCAGGTGGCGAGACCTATCCAAGGGGAGATTGGAGGCAAAGCATCATGGTAGGCACTTGGTGGCTTATTTCCCCAAAGTGGTACTCTCCTTCTTGGCGTACTAACTTGGCTATCACACGTATTGGAGATTTTTCCGAGGTGAGGCCGTGCCCACTGGGGAGAAAGAGAGATTGCCAACCTCTGAGTCGAGGGTCGATGATAAACGAAAAGGGTATCCAAGATGTGAGGAGGCCCGCAGCGGGGCGAGTCCTTTTTAGCGATCCAAAAGAGGTGATTCGACCGATCGTCCAGCTTTGGAGACTTCCGTTTTCGGGAGAACATTCCCCTTTTCTGGTGAAGGTACTTCGAAGGGCGAAAAGCACGTGGTGCCTGCTTCTGTCCATACCAAAGATGCTTCGGGGACACTAAACCACCGGACATTAGCTCGGCCTTTGGGCAGGCTCAGCGGCTCGTCTTTATGGTAAGCTTTGGAAGCTGTCGTTGGGTTATTCTGGTCCTATACTCTTCCTTCTCATTTAATTTCGTTTGCAGGCATTCGACTGGCTTAAGTTCGAGTTGCTCCGCTATGAGGCTGAGTTGCAGGGAGTTTCGGATAGGGAGAAATCCCTTAGGCTCATTTGTGCGAGAAAGGAGTACGAGCTGGTATCCCTGCGGTGTGAGGCGGATCCGGGCCGGGGCTGCGAGAACCGCCTCGTAAGACAGGTACCTTGCAATTCATGCTGACGTATGTTCCTGCTTTTATCCTCGGACATTAATGTTTCGATATTCCAGTTGGAGAGCAAGATGGAGGAGCCAGAACGACTTTGAGGCGAAGTTGCCGGACCGAATGTGAGTTCAACGAGCTACAGGCTCATGCGGATACCCAAGTCGCGGCCAAGGAGAGTGCTTTGGCTAAGGTTTCCACCCTTGAGGCGCAGATTCTGGCTGCTCGTGTGAATGATTCTGTGCGAGCAAACATGATAGTGAGGCTCGAATCCGGGCTTTCGAAGGTGAGGGCCGATGTGGTGAATGCCCGGGCCGAAGCTGTAATGAGCGGCACTAGGGAGGACTAGAAAACGACGAACTATATGAAGAGTGCTGCCTTTGCCAGAGCTGAGCTGAGGAGAATTCTCGACCGTGTGAGCGGTAGCAAAGAGTATGCGAGGTGCAAATCTCAGAGGGAAACTATTGAGGAAATTCATGCCAGGTGCTTCGATCTTTCGAAAGAGATCGAGCAAGCCAAGGCGGAGGAATACGATGCCAAGTTCCTTCTGTCCAATGCCGAAGATGGCGAGGATGGGGCCGTCGGGCCATAGTCCCAAGAAGGGGATGTTTATTCTTTTCTTTGCCTCTATGTACATAGTTTTCATAGTGCGTTGTAAATGGAGCTTGTATTTCATCCTTGCGGCTTTATTTCTTCTGTATCTCTTTCTCTATCAAATTTGGCCAGGTGAACTGGTCATTGATTTGATAGGAATCTTTAGATTTGCGATATGGCCCTGGGGCTCATTAGGCTAGCGATAATGGCTCTTACGCCTTGGGTCGATGTGACTTTTTATGTGTAAGCTGGCGTTTGAGCTCTTATGCTTTTTGCCATGGGGCATTTTCAGGTAACTATTTTGGGTTCAGTCTCCGAATCGTGTTGCGACTCGAGCTCATTCGACCCTCAAGTTTTTAGATTTGTGTGGGCTGGCGACAATGGCTCTTACGCCTCGGGTCGAAGGGACCTTTCATGTGGGCTTTATTTTTCCCTCGTTAAGGACTTTTTGCGATAATTTTTGCCTGACTCTTCGACGGTTTGAGAAGAACCTCGATTATGAGCCATTTTGTGGCGATGATCGAGCACCTCGGGAGGTTTGGCTCGGAGGCTGAGTACCTCGAAGACTTTGATTTGGAGCTGATATGGTCGAAGCTCTATTGCCTATGCCAAGGGTAGCCTGTTTAACCGGTTCTTTTCGAAGTAGATTCAAAGTAATTGAAGGCCTGTGATATTGTAGCGACGGTCGGGCGTCCCCGAGTCGCGTTAGTTTGGCTGGTACAGCCTTATGACCGTAGTCATTTGTGCTTGGCCAGAGCCAATTTTGATCCCAAGTGAAGTAGTTTGGGCGTCTATATCGAGGCTATGCCTTTTTAGGGGTCTTACAAGTTCGATATATAGCCTAAACTTTGAGATCAGGTTTATGCCTTTAGCAAGTTCTTACAAAATTTTCATACCGTTGAGGTCTTACAGTTTTTAGATAATTGGTATAAGTATGGTTCATGCCTTGCTTGAGTTCTTACAGATGTTGCCACTTGGTACAAGTGTGGTTCATGCCTTGCTCGAGGTCTTACAGATATTGTTGCTGCCTTATGTAGGTCTTACGAGGCCGAGTCTGCCCACTTGGGGTCTTATGGTCTCGGCTTTTGTAATATATGGTGCTTGGCGACAGTCCCCGAGTTAACGAGGGCATCCTGGCTCGGAAGGCGTTTACTTGTAAGATTGGTGTTGCCTCATTTAGGGCTTGCGACTTTGGCGATTCCGACCCTAATGTTATATGATTCTTGAGATTTTGACGCCAGTCCCCGAGTGTTCGGGACACTTTCGGCCTTGGAGTCATTTCGCGATTTTTATGTTGCCTCGTTGAGGGCTTATGAGTTTGGAGTCCTGACCCGGAGGTCGCTCGGAGATTGATTAGTCGACGCCAGTCCTTGATTGTTCGGGCGCTTTGACGGAGGAATCGTGTTTTGCGAAAATGCTGAGTTTCTTTTGGAGTGTGAAATGCTTCGACAAAAGGTATTCTTCGATTACTTGGTACAAGTATACATGATTTCGCCGTTGGGGCCTAGCTATACGTACATGGTTCGTTCGACCGTTCGGCCCGGTACATCATTTTCCTATCGGGACCCTATTTGGCATTTCTTGGTTTTTCCGATGAATGGCCTTCCGGGGAGATGCCCTGCAGTGCTCGAGGTTGATTGCAAAAGAAGCCTCGAACACTTGTTGAGTCTTCCTTAGGTAGCATGTAGATGTTGCCTCGTTAAAAACCTTGCTGGTAAAAACCATTTTCGGGATAAAAACTCGGCCGAAGGAAAAGAGTGCAACAGATGCTTTAAAACCTTAAGGTCTTCGAGTTGTATTAGCGTCTCGACTGCTTCGATCGGGCACATGCATAAGAGTTAGTACGAAATATAAAACGAAAAAGGGGGATGATTATACCTTAGTGGCAATGGCGCTTTTGGTCCTTGGCGTTCGCTCGACGGATGCGGTACAGTCCTTTTTTCGGATATAGCCAAGAGCATCTTTTAAAATATCGTGTGGATGATATGTTGCGGCTCGTCCGCCTCGTTCTTTTTGGTTGTTTCTCTTTCCTGAAACTAGTTTTTAGCTCGGTTGCTGAGGAATTCTCGGAGGTGACCATTGTCGAGTAATCGGGCCACTTCCTCCCGGAGCTGTCGGCAATCCTCGATCCTATGTCCGTGCGTGTTGTGGAATTCGCACACTAGGTTATGGTTCCTTTGCGAAGGATCCGATTGCACAATCCTTGGCCACTTGGCGTCTTTGATTTTGTTGATGGCAAAGACAATATCCGATATATCGACGTTGAAGTTGTATTCTGACAGGCGAGGTGCCTCTGCTTGTCCTGCGCTCCTATTGAAACCGGCTCTGTTGATGAGTCCCCGAGGATTCTGTCCATGGTCTATCCTTCGGTTATTTCGAGGTGGGTTACGCCTCGGGGCGTTCCTTCGGTCTTTGATGTATGGCTGATATCTTTCTTTGTTTGTCTTTGGCTCCTTCGCTAGGAGCCTGCTTGGGTACACCGAGCCCCGGGGGGGGGGGGGGGGCTCCCAACTGATTGTCCTCGACCCTAATACTCGACTGGTATCGGTTATGAACAGCCGACCAAGTCACAGCGGGGTATTTGACCAGATTCTCTTTCAGCTGCTCGAAGCTACCGAGCTTCGCTCATTAAGACCTTAAGTGAAGGCATGTACCGCCCAATCGTCAGAGACCGGTGGTAGTTCCATTCTTTCCATTTGAAAGCGAGATACAAATTCTCGCAGCATCTCGTTCTCCCTTTTCTTGATTTTGAAGACGTCGGATTTCGGGGTGGCCACCTTGATGGCCCCGGCATGCGCCTTTATTACGGAATCTGGCAACATGGCAATTGAGTCTATAGAGTTTGGGTACAAGTTATGATACCACATCATCGCCCCTTTATAAAGTGTTTCTCCAAATGTTTTCAACAGGACGGACTCGATCTCGTCGTCCTTTATGTCGTTGCCCTTTACTGCACAAGTGTAAGCGGTAACTTGTTCATTGGGGTCCGAGGTACCATTGTATTTCGGAAGCTCCGGCATTCTGAACTTCTTCGGAATTGGTTTCAGGGCCGCTTCCTGTGGGAACGGCTTCTGCACGAACTTCTTCGAGTCCACACCCTTCAAGATCGGGGGCGCTCCTGGAATTTGGTCATCCCTGGAGTTGTAAGTCTCGACCTTCTTATGTTGGCTTCTATCATTTTCTCGCCGGATTCGATCCTTCTGGTGAGGTCCTCGAACATCGTTACGATGGCGGGATCGACTATCGACCCATTATTGGTTGATCTCTCCGGTACCTGTTCGGCCGAGGGAGCTGTCCCAGGTGCTACTGTGCTAGGAGTTTTCTGGTGACTTTGTAGCTGAGCAATAGCCAGCTGTTGTGCCTGCAACATTTCATAAATAACATGAAGGCTAACTTCCCGTTCTTCCCGAGCTGGGGTTTTTTGGGCTTCCTGTTGGTCGCCTTGGTGTATGATCCTGTTAGTGTGAGAGCTTATTTCAACGTGTAGAGTGTCGCATGAGACTTCCTCCACCGGAATTGATCCTGGTGCGTTCTCAAGATTTTGTGGTGGCTTACCAACATCTGGAACAGCCACACTATTCTCTCCGTGGTTCTCAATATTGTTGTTCACTGAATCAGACATTACAACCTGAAATCAAAGATCATTGGACAAGAAAAAGCTTGAACGATAAGTTGCGTTGTGTAATGAAACCAGCAAGAAAATAATCACTATTATTTTTATCCCCACGGTGGGCGCCAAACTATTTACCGTGAAAATGGTAATAACAATTAAATTTGTTGATGGGACTCTAAAAATACGTGATCTATTTTCATGCTAGTTTTTAATCAGATGATGCTATGTGTATGAAGTTTAGAGACGAAATGAGAGTTAATGATAAGGCGATAATCAAACCGAGAGGCTAACAATCGAGGCCTCTAGCTTACGATATGGAGACCTCGAGGTCGGCTCCGTGGCCTGATAATGAGATATCGGCGGTGATCGGGGTGCGACTAACAATTTATGATTAAATTAATGAAGGCTTTTTATGGCCAATGATAAGCAATAAATGATGTACAAGTATGAAGATAATAAATGAAAGCAATAATAACAAGAAAGTATGTTAGAGAGCTGAGAGAATGTTCGTTGTATAATAGTGTGGAGCGGATGGAGCAACAGAGAGCTACAAAAATGACAAGGATCCCCTTTATATAGGAGAGGAATCCCAACGAAGTACAAGAGGCATTAGTTACAAAGATAGGGAGATGGGACAGCTAGACGACACCCTGGTTCGGATTCAGAGTAGACTAGCAGACTCTGTCAGCCCTAGGCGTGTGCCAGGGAACTTCCCATTTCTACCATTACCGTGATCAGTGCTACCATAAGGTCGAGTGTCGACGATCCTCGAGGGAGGATGCTCGACCATGGCCTCGAGCCTTCGAGGTGAGCTTCCGAAGCGCTTTAATGATGAGAAATTGGACCCTCCGATTTCGCCATATACAATTGGTTATATTCCCTTTTAATCCTATAGGCATGATCTCTAACGGTTGTACTTACTTAAGTCCTATAGGCATGATTTCTAGGATTGAAACTGGTTTTAGTCCAATAGGCATGGCATCTACTACTGAATTGATTTAAATCCTATAGGCATGATTTCTAATTGAATTTTCATCCTATAGGCATGATTTCTACGAGCTTTGTATAGGTAGAAACTATGAAGATTGCCAGAAAATTGATCAAATCAAACATCGAGGTCCTATAGGCATGATTACTAATGCACATTCGTTCGGTAGATTAATATAACATGTTGGCAGGATTTCTAATGCAATTAATTTCCTATAGGCGGGATTTCAAATATGCAAACACAGAATTAACCTCATAAATAAAAATCTTATAGGCATGATTTCTAAGCACAGTATGGAACTCATACAGTTTTTACCAAATGAACAGAATTGACAGCATAACTAAATCCAATAGGCAGGATTTCTATCTAGTTTAGCAAAAGGAAATAAGTGAACCCCCCAGCTTTACTAAATATCCCCAGAATCTGTTATTACAAAGTTATTACTGACCAAAATAGCAAATGAAGTACATAATAGAAGTGAGACACTATAGGGAGCCTTTATTAGGCCAAAATAAACCTGGGAACCAGGCCTTCCAACCAGAACAACTTTGAGGCACAACATAGTGATTCATCCATAGCACATTAGAACCAGGTTTCTGGTGCGTCAAAGTTCCCAAGGGCCTCAGGGACCCAGGGCAATG
This sequence comes from Nicotiana attenuata, assembly GCF_001879085.1. NCBI lineage: Eukaryota > Viridiplantae > Streptophyta > Magnoliopsida > Solanales > Solanaceae > Nicotiana > Nicotiana attenuata. The sequence continues at coordinate 21,734 of NW_017674523.1, forward strand.
CTTACACCAGAACCATACATTCAGAAGATAGCTCATAAGAGACTAGAAAACCTGTCTCCAATGTGTCAGAGTTCGCAGGAGTTCTCATGTGGACCTTGAGCAGTGCTCACACTAGAGTGGTTGAGAACCTAAGGGACTAAGAGTGGGGGTTTTAAAATCAGTACATAAAAGTGGTAGGAGAAGGTTTTAAAACATTTTGATTTCAGAAGAGGCAAGGTTTAAATCACAGAGTTGCCGGCAGAACTGCACCAAACAAGGTTATGCTCAAAGACATAGTTCAAGTATGTTGAAAGTCTGGTTAAGCTAAATATTCATGCTAGGGAAATCATTGTTTTAATCACATAAGCAATTAGGCAAAACAATTAAGTTGGCCAGACACATGAATTAAGTAACCATACGAAAATCTGTAGAGTTAGGATTAATGAACCAATTTCATGCTAAAAGTATTACAGGGATACTAAGTTCAGAACAAGTGTATGATTAACAAATAGTGCATGAAACAAATTTAAACATTAAGCTAACTCATAAGAGGATTCATATTATTCAAACTAGTTAATCTTAAACTAACAGTGTCACTCGTAGGACTAGATGAGATCATAGAATCACATAAAACGACAAAGTGATACTTGGAATCAAAACATGCTAGTCGAGCAAAGCATAGAGAATGAAATTGCAACGGATTAGAGCATACCAATTAAGTAAGAAAGCTAGTAAATATGCCACAACAGTTAAGTTCCAGAATAACTTGGCCTTGGTTTTCAGCCAGCCAAAACCAGACGATTAGTATAGAATCAGAATAAGAAAGCTTAGGTTTTAGTGAGAGTATGAGAGTTCGAGTCTGTCCTAAAGGGAAGAGGGGAAAGAGTTTAAATATTGTTCAATTAGGCAGACAAATAAGGGAATAAATCAAACATACACAAATAAGGAATGAAAATAATTCTGAAATCAATTTGAAGTCAAGTTCAATCAATTAGCAGGACATAACAACGTATAATCAGGAAAGTACTACTTAGACTAAGGTAGGGAAATAATGAGAACAGGGTAAATCGAGCAAAATAAGGAAACATCAATACCACACAAGAAAGGAAAGATTAAAATCTCAGTAAAAGATTTCAAAACTCTAATTTTTGGGTAAACCATAAAATCAGTAGAGTAATAATAAGGTAGACAAGAGAATATTCAAAAGGCAAACCATATAATCAGCACAATATCACATAATGAACCTAGACAGGAGTTTGAAAGATAACAGAATCAACTAAGATCAGACAACCCCTAGTTTTAATTAAACACAAATTGATAGAGAAATAAAGGCAAAGGATCGTTTGCTTTAATAAAAGAACATAGACAGAGAAGTATTGAAGAAACATAAGATTTGAACCAAATCTGGTTCGATTCAGGAAGGTTAAAACCCTAGTTTAGGTAAGTAAAAGATTAAACAGGAAATTGTAACGACCCGTCCGGTCGTTTTGAGAATTTAAGCTCAGTCCAGTGGCGTAAGGTTTGGAACAGCTTCATAACAGGAGTATCGACTTGCGTGCATGGTTGATTCAGTTAACGGATGATTCAAAGTCAAATTGGAAGAAGGAATCTAGTTTTGGGAGTTTAAGCCGTGAGAATTTGACAGGAATTTGATTTTTGAGTAAAAGGCCGCGGAATGGGTTTTGGGTGATCTCAAAAGCTTCGTATGGTGATTTGGACTTAGACGCGCATCCGGGTTCAGATTTGGAGGTCCGTAGGGTAATTTGACGTGTTTCGGCGAAAGTTGGAAAAGTTGAGGTTTGGAAAATGGAGAAGTTTTACCCATAGTTAACTTTTGTGATATTGGGGTCGGAATGCGATTCCGAGAGCTAGAGCAGCTCAGTTATGTCATTTTGGACTTGTCTGCAAAATTTGGCGTCATTCCGAGTTGATTTGATTCAATTCAGCACAAGTTTTCGAAGTTGGAGGATTTGAAAGTTCCTAAGTTTGATTCATGGTGTGATTCGTCGTTTCGGCGTTGTTTGATGTGACTTGAGACCTCGAGCGAGACCGATTTAGGTTATAGGACTTGCTTGTGTGTTTAGACGGGGTCCCGGGGGGCCTCGGGTGTATTTCGGACGAGGTTCGGATGTTTTGCATTATTTTAAACGGGTCTGGTTCTGGTGTTTTCGCACCTACGACCTTGGAGTGTAGGTGCGGCTCTGCTTCCGCGTGAGCCCGGCCGCTTCTGCGGTCATGTAGGCCTGGGTAATTTCTCGCTTCTGCGGCTCCACTTTCCGCTCTTGCGGTGCCGCTGGTGCGGTTAATTTCCGCAGATGCGGCTCTAGGCCAAGTAGTTAAAGTTCGCAGATGCGGATTGTTTCTCGCAAATGCGGTCCCGCAGATGCGGTTTCTTGACCGCAGATGCGGTTTCTTGACCGCAGATGCGAAAGTCCTGGCAGAATCCTTTTATATCGAGGGTTAGCCATTTTCTTCATATTTTGAGTTTTTAACTTCGGATTTGGGATCTTCTTTTGGGGTTTTTCAAGAAAATCGATTGGGTAAGTGTCTTCACCTAGAATCTAACATATTCCATGAATCCATCTTCATTTTTACCTTTTAATTTGTGCTTTGGGTTGAAGGAAATGTGAGTTTTTGAAGGAGAATTTCTAAAATGAAAAATCATGATTTGAGGGACCAAATGGTGTCGGAAATTGATAATTTTTGTATGGTTGAACTCACATGGGAATGGGTAATCGAATTTTTATAAAATTTGTCGGGTTCCGAGGTGCGGGTCCGGGGGTCGACTTTGGACTCGATTTTTATATTTTGTTAAAGATTGAAACTTCATGATTCAGAATAGTTTCTTATGTGTTTTGTTTGTGCTTTGATGTTATTTTGGTCGGATTTGAGCTGTCCGGAGGTCTTTTCAACCGAGAAGTGCATTTTTGAGTATCGATTTGTCGTCTTTGAGGTAAGTATCTTGCCTAACCTTGTGTGGGGGACTTCCCCCTAGGATTTGAGTCTTCTATGTTGATTGTAGTTCGTGTATGCGAGGTGACGAGTGCATGCTCGGACTTGTCTATGAAAAATTGGTCTTTTAGAGTCCTTAGGTCCTTATATTCACTGTGTATGAATGTGTTCTTGACATTACTAATTTTCCTATTTACTAGTTTCACATCTACATGCTTGATTGGAATTAATTGCTTCATGATTCACTCTTATTGCTTAACTGACTCCTATTTGATTTAATTGAAGAATTTCGCCTCTCCTATTGTCATGCTATCTTTTCATAGTTGTTTGTCTTATTTGAGAATCATTATTATCCATCCTGAAATTTTGTTTGGTCTTAAGTGAAGCTAAATATCATCTTTCCCTAATTGAATTGTCGAATACCCTCGAAATTGTCCAACCTTAAAAGGAGTTAGATAACTTATATCTTTGTTGACTTGCCCTTATTTGGGACTACTTGACGCGCGTTGATTTCCTTGTTATTGACTTGTATATTGTGGGATCATCGCTATACGTTAGTTTTCTTGTGTTGAACTGTTCCCTTAATGCCAGCATTCTTTTCTGTGGTAATTCCTTGTGAGCTGGTTCTACCGTTTCCTTGCGATTTACAGTCCTTAAGTTGATTACTTGTCTTACCTAGTATTATTGTTATTTTTGTTGTTGTTATATGTATCGCGGTGATGTACGAGTTTTCTGTTGTGCTATGACTGTTATTTCTGTTAGTTGCGCTGCGTATTTACTTTGGGACTACGGGACGATATCCCGGGAGATCCCCCTGCATGTTTACATTGGGACTACATGACGATATCCTAGGAGACCCCCCTGCATGATTACTTTGGGACTACGGATCGGTATTCCGGGAGATCCCCCTGCACGTTTACTATTGGGACTACGGGGCTGCACTCGGGAGATTCCCCTGTACTGGATATTTACTTTTGGGACTACGGGATGATATCCCGCGAGATCCTTTGCACATTTACGTTTGGGAGTACGGGACGATATCCTGGGAGATTCCCTGTTAAAATCATTGCGTTCTAAGCTGATATTTTCATTGACCCTATCCTTGTGTAAACATTATAGGTCATGTCCGTTCCATTCCTTATACTTACTAGTTGGTACGAACTATGTCAGGACACTTGCACAAGCATACATGTGGTTAATCACCCTTATCGGGTAGGAGGCTCTTTGAGATTTCTGAGTATAGACGCACACCTTGTTATTTGCCTTCCATGTGAGAATGACTCTTTTGGGGTACGTGAGTTGTCAGTATGATCAAGAGGTATCTCGAGGGCACAGGATGCCAAGTTTTAGGGTTCAAGTGTTGAGACCCGTATTGTATGATTATGAGATGAGGTGTCACGGGGTGACTTATATTCGAGGGTTATCTTTTTGAAAAGATTATATTTGCAGGTACTTATTTTTAATTAACTATTTTGAAATGTCACAGGGTGACTGATACTCGATGAAAATTTGTTTGAAAAGATTATATTTGAAAGCATTATTTTGAAAGAAACTCTATTGAAAAGTACATTTATTTGAAGGAAGTATATTTCAAACCATTTTTATCACTTGAAAAGAGTTTGATTATTTAGTTGATGTTTTCTGGTTAAGACTTAAGGTATGAATTATCAAAATTGTTGGGTTATGACTTGTCTTTACCGTATTTCTGATTTCGGATTTGGACTGTCTCCTCATTTACCTTTCCTTGTTTTCTTTATGGTATTCTGCCGAGTACTTGCTGTTTTTCTTTCCTTATTGCAATTACTGTATTGTTATCTGTATCGCGTAATCTCTATATAAATATCATGTTTTGTATATTAGACCAGTAGGTGTCTTGACTGTTCCTCGTCACTACTCCACCGAGGTTAGTCTTGATACTTACTAGGCACCGCTGTGGTGTGCTCATACTACACTTCTGCATATTGTTTTGTGCAGATCCAGGTATTGTTCGCTAGTAGCTGTGCGGATTCTTGCCAAGGAGACTCAAGGTAACCCTGCTGCTGCGTTCGCAGGGTTTGGAGTCACCTTCCTATTTTATATTCACATTGTTGTACTTATTTCCATACGGTTGTGTTTAGAAGTTGTAGCGAAACTTTGTAGAGCTTATGACTTGTACTATCGAGTTTTGGGAATTATAAAACTTTGTAGAGATTTCTGCTTCAAGGCTGTTAAATTTCATTTATTATTGTGGTATTTCAATATGAGTTAGGCTTACCTAGTCCGTGAGACTAGGTGCCATCACGATACACAAAACGGAGGGAAAGTTGGGTTGTGACAAGTTGATATCAGAGCTCTAGGTTCATAGGTGCTACGACTCATAAGCGAGTTTAGTAGAGTCTTGTTGATCAGTACGGAGATGTCTGTACTTATCTTCGAGAGGCTGTGGAACTATTAGGACAATCTTACTTCCATCATTCTTATCGTGCGAGCTTATTGATCTTGGAGTTTGAACTTTTATCTCTCCATTCTCTCACCGACGGTGAGGACACAAGCTGCGATTATCGATGGCGCTGCTTCCGGAGCAGGTATCTCTAGAGACAGAGGCAGAGGCCGACGAGGAGTATGTGCCGCAGCTAGACCACACTCAGAGCAACGAGTTTCTGTTGGTCAGGTCCCAGGTGTCATGGTGGCACAATTTGTGGTTCCAGTTCAGCCCATGGTCAGGGCAGTAGCATCCGAGGAAGAGCAACCTAGATTTGCATGGTTCAAGAAAATATGACCCTCCTACATTCAGTGGTTCGGCTTCAGAGAGTGCATAGGGTTTTTGGAAGGAGTGCCATCACATTCTCCGTACTATGGGTATTGTTGAGTCGAGTGGGGTTGCTTTTACTATGTTCCAGCTTAGGGGAGACGAGATCAGGAGAGAGAGAGAGTACAGGGAGGCAAGGAGGCCTCTTAGACCAGAGAGATCTGCTGGTCCTTATTTTGGAGGCAGGGTGCGACATAGTAGAGGTTTAGTGGGTCATCCAGCTCAGTTCGCGCTTCAGGTTTCACTCAGTGATTCAAGTGATCATGGGTCTCAGACTACCCGTACCGTATAGTTCCCATAGCCGCGTTAGTAGAGGGGTTGCTTCGGGTGTGGAGATATTAGCCATATGGTGAGAGATTGAGCCAGACTTCGGGCCGATGTGCCACAGCGAGGTATTCAGGCGAGTAGAGGACGCCCAAGAGGGGGAGGCCTGACCCGCTGATGTGTCTCACATGGTAGGCTTGAGGCCGCTGCGCCAGATGATGTCATTTCAGGTATGCTTTCGGTTTGTTATGGAGGAGCACCATTCGTATTTCATCTCAATTCTGCTTATCGGGGTAAGTTCCCCTATCTGTTGCTCCACTTATTGGTACATTTCATGATTTGCACTCTATTTATGTGATTACCCTGTTGGGAGGTTCTATGAGTGATAGTCGTGCCTATCGTCTATTTCTAGTCCTTGTTCAGAGTTATGAGACTAGTGGTAAATTCCTGTTGTCCTTTTCGGTAGGCTTGATGTGATTTATGAGTTTTTTTGGCTAGGAGCCGTGATTTTATGCTCCACCGGAGTGAGAGCCAGTGCGTGTTGTAATTTGGTTGACGGAATTGATCTAGTGAGAGTTTCCAACTGATTTGATGTGTACCCTACTTGAGATTTAGAGTTGAGGGCAGGACCCTCGTTATTTCATGTGATTTGATGTGTTGAGATCCTGGTGATTGTTTTATATGCCTTAATTCTTTCTTGTTAGATTGTTTTGTAAATTAGTTTTGATAGAAAAACTTGTGCTTGACAGACTTGTTTGATAGTTCTTTTATGTGGTTTCCCTTTCCATATTCAGTCATTTTCGTTCTATGCTTCTTGAGTTTTAGCTTGTGGGGTGTGTGCCCGTTGGTATTAGTTGTGATTTGGTGATTTGGGTGTTAGTTATGTGGTTTTCGTGGTTATTGTATCATTGTCAGTGTTGTGGAGGTTTGAAATGGGTTCCTATCAAATATGAGGCTTATGGTCGGTGCAGGATTTGATGTCGGGCAAGTATTGTGATCATGAGTGTTATTATAGGCCTATATGTAGTGTGTATGTTATGTGGTTGTACTCTGTTGGAGTAGGCATAAGTGGTTGCAGCTAGTTGAAACTGATACCGGATATGGATTTAGAATCGGGTCTCTTGGAAATTAATGGGAGATGGGGATTTTGGCTCTAAGGCTTATTGGTATTGCTAGAAAGGCTAAATTTCAGTTGAGATGGTGTCGTCAGATTTATGTGGATTGGGGTGAAATTGGATCACCCGCGGGTGTATGCTGGAAGTGTGCATTCAATGATTTGAGGACNACGTACTAGGTAGGTGGTAAAGTAACGTATATATATATATATATATATATACACACACACACACACACTCTCTCTCTCTCTCTCCTCTCTTGGCTGAAAGAAGAAAAAACTAAACAGAATATGAAGTTCCGATAAGGGAGAATACTGTAGCTTATGAGACTAGGATAATGTACATAACTTTAGGAATAAGAACTTCTCTTTATGCCTCGTTATCAAATGCATGTAGTTACGGGATCATGCCAAAATAAAGGAAAGGTTTAGTCTTAAAATACCTTAAATCCGTTGAGTCCTTAATACCTTCCAAGTAATTCTTCAAACAACTCAACTCAATCTACCACAGCATAAGGAGATTCAAAATCAGTGCTGAGTAAAGGCTAAGTCCGCAACTTAAACTAGTTGCTCGTTTACGTAAATTTGGGCAGTATCTCCCCAGTAACAAGGCCTTCCTCCAATAACATATACCAACAACAACAACAAGAACACAAAACTAACAACATGTATATATCATTTTCCAACCTTATCTCCATCACAACATACCACAAAACAGCCCACATACCCTAATCACTTCATACATAAAATGACAACCAAAGTAGTGCCAAACAACCTAAAAAATGTAACGACAAACGACTAGCCCACCATTCTGTCATTATGTGGTGTTTCTATACACCTTTTCTCCTCCCAAAACTCCATAATACATCAGTACAAGAGGCCAACACGAGTGGACTACAAAACAGTCCACTAAACGTGAAATAAATCAAACTCACGACTTCCGATCACCGTCCCGTGAGTTCTAACTATTAGGAAACAAATTTATCAATCTTCCATCACATTTAAAAGCTTAAATACAGAAAGTAGGCGTTTTATTAACTATGAATTACCTTCCCAAAACTCAAACTACAAAGAAAAAGAGAGGATAGTGATACTTACGTCGTAGGGATCATTCTAATGTTATCGCTTCTTGATTTCGTATCTGGGGATGTTAATCTTCTTTGGAAACCTTGTAAATAGTTTAAGGGTATTGGGGGTTATGTGGTCGTGTTCTATGAAAAATGAAGAGAAAAACGAATTAAAACCCTATATATATCAACTTTTGAAAAGTCCAAGAGGTGCTAGCTTGGCACCCTAGCATTTGCCTTTCTTTCGACACTTATATCTTCTTATCCGTATGTCTTATGAACCAAAGGTTAAGAGCGTTAGAAACTAAATTCCAATACCTTCAATTTGGTAAATGATATGTACCAAAAAGACCTCATATAACACACGAAATATATTTCTCAAAAAGCTTTAGTGACACACCTACTTGTCACCAATGCAGTCTTGCGAAACTGCAAAATCACTCTACTATTATGTCTTATTAATGAACAGTTTAATGCGTTAGATACTAGACTCGTATCTTAAATTTGGTAGGTATATGATCCCCTAATTCCAAATATATTGGGATAAAAGCTCAGCTACATTTGACATAAGTTTCAACACATTTATGAATGTAACTTGTGATGACCTTTTCCATCTTTTGTTCCACAACTCGCTTGACTTCAAAACATAACACAAGAATATCATAAGACAAATATAAATCGTAACATAACCTCCTTATAATTTTGAGCGCCATAGTCTCACCCCCAAAAGTACATGTTATAACATTCCCAACTTGTCGACTGTCGATGAAACTTATTTTCTTCAATTGTTAGCTTCTAAGCCTTCCAACCGTCTTGGCACTTGCAGTCCATGATATTAAATATTTGTAACCTTGGCTAACATGATTAAATTACTTTATGTACTTTCAAAGATGATCTCATTTTAGAGCTTACATCAATTGACTTAAAACGTACTCTTGCGTACGAAAACATGGGGTGTAACAAATCCGTCCAAATAAAGTGGGGGAATTGAACCCCGTATATAACTTAATGTTAGTAGCACCACAAGTGGCGTGGGGCTCTACCTGTGGAGTTGATTCCAGAACCACAAAAATCCCAGTGCCAGGGCTAGCGCCTCACGCTACCCTGGACGCTGGCAACGGGAAAGACGCGGAAATGGGCATAACTCTCTCATACGATGTCCGAATTTGACAATTCTTTTTGCTATGGCTCCAAAATTTCAATAACAATCTAATTCTTATATAAAAACTGAATTTGGAGCTCATTTTCTTAATGTGATACCACTTATGCTTGAAGAAACGACGTGATAACCCCAAATACTACTGTCGCACTTTAAAATCTTAAATCATAAGGAAATTTTTGATGGGGCCTTAAATTCTCCCCTGCTTAGGATCATTCGTCCTCGAATGAGGGTCAATACCCGCCATTAGCACCCAATGTGACCCAACTGTTACTTCACACACCGGCAGTTCAAAATTTTGACTAAATCCTTAAATTTCAAAAAAAGAATTCCAGAGTCTCCCCTGTAATTGGGCCTATCCACCTGCCAGAGAATCCCAAAAACCAGTCCTAACAGCATAATCATAACACAACGATGTAAAACAATGTGGAAACAATGGCGGCCACAATACCATAAACATTACGTTACCAAGAAGGAGTATCCATAACATAATTGTACAGGGAAAACATACTTTTAAGAAAATTTAGATTTTAACATCATGGACATGACTACATAGCTATTCAAACAAATGAGGATATTTATTCTTCATCTCTTTATCGGCTTCCCAGCTGGCCTCTTCGACTAATTGGTTTCGCCATAACACTTTCGCGGAGGCAATCTCTTTGTTTCTTAGCTTTCGGACTTGCCTATTAAGAATAGAAACTGGAATTTCTTCATAAGTCAGTTTTTCATTAACCTCAATAGTCTCAACTGGCACAACAAGCGATGGATCTCCAACTACCTTCTTCAACATAGACATATGGAATACCGGGTGCACTAATGACATCTCAGGTGGTAGCTCTTGTACGCCACCTGACCAATTCTCTGAATGACTCTCGATGGCCCGACATACCTCTGGCTCAATTTCCCTTTCTTACCAAACCGCATTACACCCTTCATGGGGGAAACCTTCAATAGTACCTAATCATCTTCTTTGAACTCCAAATATCTTCGACAAACATCTGAATAGGACTTTTGACGACTCTGAGCAGTTTTCAACCGATCCTTAATAACGTTAACCTTCTCCATAGCCTGATGCACAAGGTCTGGTCCTTATCAATTCCGTTTCCCCAATCTCGAATTACCCAATGGGAGATCTACATCTCGTACCATAGAATGCCTCTAATGGTGCCATCTGAATACTAGCATGATAATTATTGTTGTAGGCGAATTCTATGAGAGGAAAATGATCATCCAGCTACCTTTGAAGTCAAGAACACAAGCGCGCAACATATCCTCAAGCGTCTGAATGGTCCACTCTGCTTTCTCGTCCGTATATGGATGGAAAGCTATACTAAGATTTACCTGAGTGCCCAACCCCTGCTGAACTTTCTTCCAGAAGTTAGCTGTGAATTGTGCCCCTCGGTCAGAAATGATGGAAACTGAAGCGCCATGCAGCTTGACTATTTCCTTGATATACAACTGAGCATATTGTTCCGCTGTGTTGGTAGCCTTAACAGGTAAGAAGTGTGCTGATTTCGTGAGTCGATCCACAATCACCCAAATCGATTCGAACTTGCAAGGAGTTCAAGGTAGTCCTACCACAAAGTCCATATTGATCATCTCCCATTTCCACATCGGAATTTCTATGTTCTGTGCCAACCCACCGGGCCTTTGATGTTCGGCCTTCACTTGCTGACAACTGGGACATCTTGCCACAAAGTCTGCTACATTTTTCTTCATATCATTCCACCAGTAAAGTTCGTTAAGATCATGGTATATCTTCGTAGAGCCTGGGTGCACGAAATACCTAGAAGTGTGAGGCTCGGTCATGATTCTTTCCCAGAGACCATTTACATTTGGAACACATAATCGCCCTTGGTACCTTAGTGTACCATCATCCATACTAAGAGAAAATGCCGTAGTCTTATGTTTATCAATCCCCTCCTTCAATTGTACCAATAATGGATTGTCGTATTGCTTCTCCTTGATTTCCACAACAAGCAATGATTCAGCCTTATTTTGCACAAGTACCCCTCCTTTACTAGAGCCCGTAAGGCGAACTCCCAAACTAGCCAACCGGTGAACCTTCTTGGCCAACAACCTTTGATATGACTCTAAGTGAGCCAAAATACCCATAGGTTTCCGGCTAAGAGCATCCGCTACAACATTAGCCTTCCCCGGATGATACAGAATATCCATGTCGTAATCCTTGAGTAACTCAAGCCATATTCTCTGCCTCAAATTCAATTCCATATTTTTGAAAATATATTGAAGGCTCTTTTCATGATTCTTGAGTTTCCCAGAAGCATAAGCTATCACCTTTCCATGTTGCATTAATACATACCCAAGCCTGATCCTCGAAGCATCTGAATACACCACAATCCCATATGTACCCTCTGGTAGGGTCAACACCGGCACTGTAGTCAATCTTGATTTCAGCTCTTGGAAGCTCTTTTCATAAGCATCAGACCATCAAAACTTAACTGCCTTCTGCATCAATTTAGTCAAGGTAGAGGCAAGGGTAGATAACCCTTCCACAAACCTCCTGTAATATCTAGCTAGGCCCAAGAAACTGCGAATCACTGTTGGAGTTGTAGGTTGAGGCTAATTATTCACCACTGCAATCTTCTTAGGGTAAAACTTAATACCTTCTCTGGAGACAACGTGGCCCAAGAATGTAACAGATTCAAGCCAAAATTTGCACTTCAAAAACTTTGCATAAAACTTGTTTTGATATAGAGTCTACAGAACTGCCCTGAGATGATCAGCATGGTCCTCCGGACTTCGTGAATATACAAGAATATCGTCAATAAACACTATCACAAAGGAACCAAGAAAAGGCTTGAACACCCGATTCATAATATCCATGAAAGTTGCCGAAGCATTTGTTAGCCCAAAAGACATCACCAGATATTCAAAGTGCCCATACCGGGTCCTGAAAGCTGTTTTTGGAATATCCTGCTCCCTGATCTTCAATTGGTTATACCCGGATCTTAAATCAATTTTGGAGAATTACTTATCACCCTACAATTGATCAAACAATCATCTATCCTTGGTAGTGGGTACTTATTCTTGATTGTGACTTAGTTGAGCTGCCGGTAGTCAATACACATCCGTAGTGATCCATCTTTCTTTCTTACAAAGAGAACCAGTGCACCCCAAGGCGACACACTCGATCGGATGAAACCCTTCTCTAACAAATCCTTCAATTGTTCCTTTAGCTCTTTCAATTCTGCCGGTGTCATTCTATAAAGTGGAATAGATATAGGTTGTATGCCTGGCATTATATCAATACCAAGATCAATCTTCCTGTCTGGTGGGATCCCAGGGAGCTCATCAGGAAAGACATCCGAAAATTCATTCACAACAGGCACATACTCATGTATAGGTGCCTCAGCATCAGTGTCTGTGACCCAGACCAAATGATATATACACCCCTTGTTAATCATCTTTGTGGCCTTAAGGTAAGAAATAAACCTACCCTTCGGCACCACATTATCCCCCTTCCATTCAACAACTGGATCATTTGGAAATTCAAACCTCATAGTTCTAGTTCGGCAATCAAGCTTGGCAAAATAGGAATAAAGCCAGTCTATCCCCATTATTACAACGAAATCAACCATCCATAATTCAATGAGAATAACCATGGTGTCCCGACCACGAACTGTGACAATACGGTCCCTATAAACCCGCGCGACCATAATAGACTCGCCAACCGGAGTAGATACAGAGAACGACTCATGAAGCTATTCTAGTTCTATCCCAAATTCCATAGCAACATAAGGAGTGACATAGGACAAAGTGGAACCGGGATCAATAAGAGCATACACGTCATAAGATTGGGCAGCCAATATACCTATGACAACCTCAAGAGAAGCCTCTGCACTTTGGTGACCACTCACAGCATAGAAACGGCTGGGTCCTCCCGAACTCTAAGCACCACCCCTACCTGCACCGTGCCCTGCGAGTGCTGGAGTGCCTCGAGCTGGAGGGGGTGCTGTGGATGTAGCAGTTGCAGAACTGGATGGTTGTGTCGTGCCCCTGCCCGCTCCCTGACAGAACGATCGACAATCTCTCTGAATGTGACCCCTCAATCCGCACCCGTAGCATATGGGTAAGTCCATGTAACAGACTCCTAGGTGCATCTTCCCACACCTTAGGTAGGGGGGCCTCCGCTGCTGCTGGAATCTCCCTCCGGACTGGCCCTACTGGTGGTGTCCCCTGTTGCCCTAACTAGGCCTGAAACGACTCCACTACTTCTGACTGGGCCCTAATGGTGGTGCACTGACTGAAGACTGAGCAACAGACTAGGATGGCCCTGATGATCCTCACCTGAATGCCGACCTACCACCATCACCACTGGAAGAACCGCCAAAGTTTCCTGCGGACCGGGCCTTGCTATTACCCTCACGTTCTACTCTATTTTTCAGTTTATGGTTCTCTGTAGCTTGAGCAAACGCCACCATCTTCTCATAGTTCATATCAGAATTCAAAGTAGTTGTAGGAGCCTCATTAATAACCAAGGAACTAAGGCCCATCACAAACCGGCTCACCCTAGCCTCCATAATGGGCAACATGTGAATAGCATACTTGGACAGGCGCGCGAACTCCATATGGTACACACACACACACTCCGCTACCTTGTTTTAGGTTCTCAAACTTAGTGGCACGGGCTGCCTTAGTCTCGACAGGCAAGAAATGATCCATGAAAGCGTCGGAAAACTCACTTCACCTCGCCGGAGGGCTCCCCTCCTCACGGGAGTCCTCCCACAACTCAAACCAAGAATAGGCCACCCCTTTCAGGTGGTAGGAGGCCAACTCCACCCCCTCTGTGTCAGTTTCACGCATAACTTGGAGAGTCTTGTGCATCTCATCGATGAAGTCCCGGGGGTCCTCCTCGGGATTAGTACCCGTGAACACTGGAGGATCTAATTGAAGAAACCTGTTCACCCTGGAACCAGTAGAATCCCCTTGCTGGCTAGAAGATTTGGGGGCAACATTTGGTCTCTGGGCCTGGCAAGCCACTATATGAGCCAACATCTGTATGGCTCCCCTAAGATCCCTATCAGAAATACCGGGACCGGAAGTTGGGGTTGGGGGTGGAATCGAATATCAGTTGGAGGAATCATTGCACCCTCAGTAGGTGCAGGAACTGGTGCAGTCTGGTCAGGTGTAAAGGAATCAGGCAGTGTAGTAGTCGGGGGAATATTCTCGTCCCTCGGGTACTCACCCGTATCATTAAGTAATGAATCAAGTGCCACTCCAGTGGCGGCATTGGCTCCTTGGCTAGTTCTTACTTTCTTCTAAGGTGCCGTGTACTGAAAGTTAGAGCAATACATGAGTTAGAGGAGGAACAGTTTCACAATCAGCTCTACTGCATGACCCGAACATCAAAGAAGGATATTATTCCTAAATGTCCAAGTAGCCCCCAACTTATAGATATGGTCGACAATACACCGATAAGAAAGACTCTACTAGACACGGCTCTCAGACATCCTAGGACACTTTAAAACCTTAGACTCTGATACCAAGCTTGTCACACCCCGACCTCGGGGAGCGCGGCCAGCGCTCAACCGAGATAACCCGGCCGAGCAAGCCTGTACAATACCTTTCTACCCAAACTCACCCACGATTTAAAGAGAATACATAACTTAGTTAATTAAACAATAAGGAAATCATGTAGACACTGCCAAAATCCATTACCATTAGTTACTTCATTTGTTAAGTCTCAAAATACACGCATTTCCATGGTTTAAAGTGGAATAAGTGATAAAAATACAACATAACTTGTTTGACTTTCCCAACACCCATATACAACCCACACTATGTCTACAGAGCCTCTAAAAGATACAAAAGACTATTATGATAGTCCGACAACAAGGCTCCGGCTATACCTCAAAACATGATAATATAATGAACAAAAGATACATGACCCCAAAATGAAGTGGGGCTCATCAAGCCTGCTGGGAGAGGGGGTACTGCTATCACTGATCAACGCCGTCTGCTATAGAACCACTTGCATCCATTAATGATGCAGCGCCCCCGGCAAAAGGGATATTAGTACATATGGAATAGTACTAGTATGTATAACTAAATACCCTTTCAATAGAGTAATTAATAATGCAAGAAGTAACAACATAATATCAATTAAAAACCTCAAGTGATATCAAACATCAAGTTAGGAGCAAGATAAGTCTTTCAAGTAAACCTTCATATTTTAGGTTGGGAGATCTTAGCACCGATATGTCACCATTCGAAATACCACCGTACTTCCAATACGGAGTCCGATCACGACCCGATCGGCTAGGCCGTCTCATCCGAGACATCAACCACAGTCATAATCACAATTCCAATTAAATTTACAAATTTCTAGCATAATCACCACCATGTGTGTGTCATGGCATCCGATCATGACCCGATCAGCTAGGCCGTCTCATTCGAGACATCAACCATAATCATAATTTCAAGTACAAGTTTTAACACAATCTACACCATGTGTGCGGCATGGCGTCCGATCATGACCCGATCGGCTAGGTCGTCTCATTCGGAACGTCATCCTTTTCTATCAATCATCCCATTTGACATTTCTTTCACATCTCTTCATTTTTATTGGAACTAGTGGTCACAATTGTTTTTTTCTCTTGGCACGTTGGCCGTGTTTCATATTTTCACATTTCATATTTTACATTTCACATTTCGCATTTCTTATTTCATGCAAACCTTTTTACTTTCAACAATCATCATGGATTTCCAACAACAAGGCATTTCTATTCAAGACATTTAAGTACACATATGAGCAAATAAGAGTCTTAGGCGCATTAAGATTTCTTATACAATTGTCATTAGCTTTCATTTGAAACACAAATTGAAGTCAAGGCATTTAGATATGCAACCCATACTTTGAACACATTCTCAAATAGTAGTAAAACATAACAAGAGCATTTGAATTACATATTGAACACGGATGTCATTTGACACAAGCTTGTTCGGGATAATCTATTCACAATGAGCAACTCGGGACTTACATGGATATTGTGGGGTTCAATTCTAAGAGAAGAGTTTAACCATCATACCTGAAATTTGTCCCTTAATGATACTACAACAATCTACTACACTAAGCAACTTCAATATACAAATCAACAACCAACGGAACAATCTTTAGTAACAAATTCCATAGTTTAGGCCATTTAGACACTATCAAACACATAGTAGGCATAAATCTCTACATCTCATAGCCATAGAATTAGTTCATACAACTACCATCATTTACCAACAATTTAACCCCCCCTCCCATCATTCTTAAACATTTTATAACTTCCAACATCACATGCATGACCATCCATCCACAATCAACCAACAAAATTTTATCAAATAATTACCTTTCAATCTCTACAATGGTTATGTAGTTAAATTGGGAAATTATGGCTTCCAATAACCATCACATGAGTCCGAATACTTAATTCATACTCATATTCCCATAATAAATCCATGCATGTAAGTCTAAGGGTGTAGGATTACCTTTTGGAAAATATCTTGCAAAACCCTCCTTTTGAGTTCTTGAAGAGATTTCTTGAAAATCTAAGGATTCCATGTGTAGATTTCATCAACACTAGTGTAGAAAATAAGAAATTTCACACCAAGATAATGGGGATTGCTTACATTGAAGAAGAGAGGAGTTGGTGGTCTTGAGTGAGTTAGGAAGAACTCCAAAATCCGTCCAAATAAAGTGGGGGAAATGAACCCCGTATATAACTTAATGCTTGTAGCGCCACAGGTGGCGTGGGGCGCTACCTGTGGCGCTGATTCCAGAACCTCAAAAATCCTAGCGCCAGGGCTAGCACCCCATGCTACCCTGGATGCTTTCGACGAGAAAGACACGGAAATGGGCATAACTGTCTCATACAGTATCCAAATTCGACGATTCTTTTTGCTATGGCTCCGAATTTCAATACCAATTTAATGCTTCAATCAAAACCGAATTTGGAGCTCATTTGCTTAATGTGATACCATTTATGCTTGAAGAAATGACATGTTAACCCCGAATACTACTATAGCACTTTAAAATCTTAAATCATTACGAAATTTTGATGGGGCCTTACAAGTGGATACTTGTTCTTGATTGTGACCTTGTTCAACTGCCTGTAGTCAATACACATTCTTACACACCTATCTTTTTTCTTGACAAATAACACCGTCACACCCTAAGGTGACACTCTAGGCCTGATAACTCCTTATCCAGCAAATCTTGTACCTTCTCCTTCAATTCCTTCAAGTCACAGGATCCATGCGATTCGGTGGAATAGAAATAGGTTGAGTGCCTAGGGCCAAATCAATATTGAAATAAATATCCCTATCAGGTGGCATGCCCGGTAGGTCTGAAGAAAACACATCGGGAAACTCCCTCACTACTGGAATTGACTCAACAGTAGGAGTATCGGCACTAACATCTATGATAAAGGCTAGATACACCAAACATCCCCTCTCAACCATCCGTTGAGCCTTCAAAAATGAGATCACTCTGCTAGGAGTGCAACTAAGAGAACCATTTCACTCCAACCTCGGCAACCTCGGCATAGCCAACGTCTTGGTCTTAGAGTGACAATAAAGGATAGTATGGTACGGAGATAACCAATCAATACCCGAGATCACATGGAAATCAACCATATCTAACAACAGAAAGTCCACCCTCGTCTATAAACCACACATAGTGATCACAATGACCGATAAACTCGATCTACGACAGTAGAATCCCCGAGTAGTATAGATATATGAACATGGGTAGTAAGAAATCACGTGGCATATCAAGGCAAGAAGCAAAGTATGATGACACATATGAAAAGTAGAACCGGGATCAAACGATACAAAAGTATCTCTGTGGCACACAGAAATAATACCTATAATAACAACATCATAAGCAACAGCCTCAGTCCTCCCTAAAAACACATAGTATCTTGCCTGGCCTCTACTAGACTGAGCACCCTCTTTAGGACGTCCATGTCCTGAATGACCTCCATCCCGAGCTGGCTGAGCAGGTGGTATAGAAATCAGCACACGAATCATAGTATAACCTATCTGTTTCCCTGAATCTCGATGAAAACATGGGAAATATTTCCTAACATGCCCCAAATCCCTATACTCGTAGCAACCTCTGAGCGAAAATGATTGCGGGGCCTGAGTCGGAACCCGTGAATCAAAATATCCACCAGAAGAACCTGGTATAGATGAACACTAAATAGATAGAGCATGATGAGAACTTTATGCTTGAAGTCCACTGAATAAAGACTGGACAGAAGACCTCGCCTGGGTGGTGGCGAATGATAAACTGGCCTGCTAGAATGGCCTCTCCCAAATTGACCTCGACCTCTAGATGAGACACCACTAAAGCTACTTGAATGTCGGGACCTATTGTCCCTACCCTGCATTAACTTTCTAGTCTCATTGTGGATGTTCTCAATACAACGTGTTATCTCCACAACCTGGTAAAATAAAGCCCCGATCTGTGCCTCTCTAGCCACAACAAGGTGAATACTGGGATGAAGACCTTCAATGAATCTCTTCACTCTCCCATCCTCAGAGGGAATCAAAATCGAAGCATGACGAGACAACTTTGTAAACCTTATCTCATAATTAGTGAATGACATATGCCCTTGCTGAAGATGCTCAAACTACCTCCCAGCTCCTGTCTACTGGTGCGGGGCACAAAATTTTCTAAAACGACCCGGAGAACTGAGCTCAAGTAAGAGGAGGTGATTCTGATGGTCTGCCAAACACATAAATCTGCCACTACTTCTAGGTTGGACCCTGCATCTAGAAGATGGTGATGTCAACTCCGTTAGACTCAACTAGTCCAAACATGTTCACAATCTCATGACAACGATCCAAGAACCCATGTGCATCCTTTGAAGGTGCACCGCTGAAGTGAGGAGGATGCAAATTTGCGAACTTATCCAGCTTCTTCAGCTCATCAACTGACATTGTGCGCCTCTCCTCAGGTTGCGCAACAATAGTAGGCTGGACTCCCCTAACTGGTAATACTTTGGAGGTCTGGTTACTAAGGGCCATCTGCTCTGGGGTACAAGTAGATGGAGTATGTGCTCCGCTCCTTTTCTGAGAAGTAGCTAGTACAGTAGGACATGCCTAGACCAGGGACAAACTCTCTAACAATCCAACCATATGGACCAAAGCGCCTTAACAAATGGTGTAATAAGTAAACCCTAGGGAACCCAAGCAGATCCCACCGGCTCAACATAGTCAGGAACCTACTCCTCAACAAGAGCTATTGGTGGCTCCACATTAGATGCTCGAGCAGGGCCCTAGCTGCGGTGCGTGCTTCAACTTGCCCCTGCCTCGGCCCCGGCTTCTCACGACCATGTCTTGGGATACTGGCGCCTGCTCAGCTGTACTAGAAGAACGTGTTCTCACTATCTGTTAGAGAATAGAAAAACACAGATTCATACTTAGGAAAAACAAATATGTACGATAAAAGAATAAAAGAAAGAAATTTTTTCCTAATAGCCATGTAGTCTCTCGAAGATAAGTACAAACATCTCCATACCGATCCGCAAAACTCTACTAAACTTGGTCATGACTCGTGAGACCTAGCAACCTAGTTCTTCGATACCAACTTGTCACGATCCTAAAATTTCACCAGAGCCGTGATGGCGCCTAACACCGCTTGCTAAGAAAGACAACAACTAATATGCACAATTGACTTCAATAACAGTATTAACTAGTCTAAAATGCCGAATGATATAAATAAGTGAAGTCAAAATAGCGATACAACTGGAAACCATCCCAAAATCTGGTGTTATAGAGTACATGAGTTCTATAGAGTATAAAGTACAAAATCTGAACAAAATAAAATATTGTCTCAAAGACTGAACAATAATGACATATTTAAAGAGGGCACTCTAAGGCTTGCGAAGGAACAACAATGCTACCTTGAAATCTCCAACAGATCCGGATATGGCTCACTAGCAACCACCTCAATCAACAATACCTGGATCTGCACATAAAGTGCATAGTGTGGTGTGAGTACAATCGCCTCCATATACTCAATAAGTAGCAAACCTAATCTCGGGCTGAAAGTACTAACGAACTTGGCAAGGTCCAATACTCATTTTCAATAGTCAACAACAAATATAACAACATAATAATTGCCAATGGAAAAGCACCGCAATAATATCAGGTTTAACTCTATCACATTAAGAGGATAATAAGCATGCTTTTCAAATATATCAGGCAAGGCACCGACTTTAAAGACATCAAATATCAAATAGCATGAGGAAAATAGAACTTTATGTCTACATGACGACTATTATGCCGAATTCAACAATATCACAGTTTAATCATCAAGTAAACACAATCTCAACACATGAATAGTGCCTGTCTCAAATACCCCTCAATCATACTCTCAGCATGCTCACAGTGTCTGGCTCAAAGCGTTGAATTATCACGCACTCTAACACTCAGCACTATACGGGTTCCTGACATAAGCCCCTCACTAAGCACATATCAAGTGCATGCACTTACATGATTATACCTAACTCTAAAGGGCCGGATCCTAGCCCAAGCGCTGATCAGATCAAAAGTCAACAATTTATATCACTCAGCCCAATATGGGACTTGATGCAGCGTCCCCTCAAACTCAATCAACACTCAACAATCAATGCCGCTCAGCCCAATATTGGTCCTGGACGCAAACATCACATCACAATCAATATCGACACGGTTCAAAGACCCATGATCAGTTATTAATCCGCTAAAGTCTCAATATGCTCACATCTCATAATACTATAATCAAGAATACGCACGGAATATACCTACATACCACAACTCGGCTCAAACTCGTGTCATACAAATTAAGGATACTAACAACATGTGAGATAACATATAAAAAATGCATAGACATAGAGATATAATACACGGATATAATATCATGAATGAAGATATGACTATAGTTAAGGAAAACAACTCAACATAGCATGAATAGCCTATCATGTCTCAAACAAATAAGAACATAGATTAGACATGATTTCTAGCATGAAAAATATCTCACGTAGTCATAAAAGTGTAGAAAATACGGCATATAAAACATGATATCAAAACAAGGCATATAATAACCAAGATTCTACCCGAATCATGAAAATTAATGGTGCTTGCATATGTGCTCGTCACCTCGCATATGCATCACCCCCAACCTATAGCAAACATCATAACCTACAGGGAAATATCCTTAAATCAATCCTAGGCATGATACTTACCTCATAGCATGAGAATCAATACTCCAAAAATTCTTTGTCTGTCAAATCGGCATGCGAACAGGTCAAATCTAGCCAAAAATAACTCAATAGTATCAAACGAGGCTATAGGAATCGATTTCATAAAATAAAGCTTCAATCTTATTCAATTCCCCAAAGGTCAATCCAGAGCCCACATGATTAAAACTCAAGTCAAGAGGTAGATCCCGACCACCCATAACCCCACGAGTCCAAATATGTGATTAGATTCCAAAACCAAGTCCAAATCGTAGATCAAATCCCCAATTTTCCTCAAAATTTCATATATTGGCTATTAATAATCATGTAGATTCTTGAAATGATACAAAAAATATGTAGACCCCAAGGCCTTGCATAAAAATATCCAAGCCAAAAATCCCCTCTCCCAAGTCAAGGGTTCAAAATATGATAGAATAACCAAAAATTCTGAAATCCCAACTCTTAACCCAGCTGCAGATGTCGCCTTTGCAACCTGGGGCTCTCAAATTCGACCCCGAAGATCGCAAATGTGAAGCCTTCACAATCTGCCTAGTCGCAATGGCGACACACAGTCTTCGCAAATACGAAGTTCCCCTAGCAGCACACTGTCACAAATGGGACCCTCTACCGCAAAAGCGAAATACCCATCGCAAAAGCGAACTCGCAATTGTGATGCGAAGCTGGCCTCCCTGGTCCAACATTGCAAATACTATCAGCAATCCACAAATGCGGACTTCACAAATGTGAGCAGAACATCGCAAATGCGACATCTGCAGCACCAGCAAAAATCCCAACTTCCAAAATTAATCTGATACTCACCCGAACCCCTCGGACCCCACTTCAAATATTCACCCAAGTATATAAACCTCAGACGAACTCGCTCCTAAGCTCAAATCATCAAAATAATATCCACAACTAAGAATCAAGCATCAAAACTCGTGTTGCATGCCTTCAAGTTCAAGAACTTTAATAATTCACCACTAAGCGTATGATTCATACCTAACTAACTTGGAATGCAACCAAACCTTGTACACAAGTTTGAAATAACAAAAATGAACCTACTCCAAGCTTTGGAATAACAATCCGATCTCGATACCCTCAGAGTTAACTCCCGGTCAAACTTGTGAACTTCCAAACCTTCAAATTTCTAACTTCTGACATTAAGAGCCAAAACATCCTATGAATCTCCAAATCCAAATCCTAACATACGCCTAAGTCTAAAATCACCACACGAATCTACTGGAACCATCAAATCACCAATCCGAGGCCAGTTTTGCAAAAGTCAAAATTTGGTCCAACCCTTACAACTTAAGCTTCCAACAACTGGATTAATTGTTCAATTTACTCCAAAACCTTCCCGGAACCAAACCTACCATCCCCACAAGTCACAAAATAACAGTCAAGCATACAGAAGTATCAAATAGAAAAACAGGGCTCAAATATACAAAACAACGGTCGGATCGTTACAAATTTCTTATTTTGATTTTTAGTTTTGAGGTTAAGAGGGTCCTCTCTGTTCCATTTCAAAAGGGTAATATTATTTCTAGACCCAAAAATTGATTGGATAAGGTGAAATTTAATACTACTATTGACCAGATTTAATGAAATTCTCATGAAAAAGTGAACGGTAACTGGAAAAGTACTCCGCAAGAATGGATAATTTGGGAGTCACTTGTATATCTCCTTGTGCTGTTTGCTCACTGTTGGTACGTCTCTTTTGAAAAACATCATCGTCACACACAAAAAAAAGAATCCAAATATTGGTTGTTTTTTCCTTTTGGAAAGTATGTTTTAAGATCACTTGGGATGCTCCGCCCTCCCTGGCCCGCAAAGCACGTGATTTTTCTAGGGAAAATTTTACTTTATACCCAGTAAATTCAAACTATTTACCCTTAAATATCTATACCTAAACTATTTATTTTCCAACATATGCAATCAATACTATTTACCCGCCCACATACTTTTAAATTTGATATTATAAAGGAAAATGCGGGTTCTTGACAGTAGACGTAAAAACCCAATCATGGTCATTCATTCACTCTTTTCACCAATCTAAAATAAGTTTTGATATTTAGACGGCTGTAAGTTATCTTAATAAATGTAGAAAAATGTCAATTCTTTTGGGATAAAACTAAAAAGGAATAGAATTAAATTAGGATGAAGGGAGTAGAATTAAAGAATGTTCTAGCCTAAACACCCCCCCCCCCCCCCTCCCAAAAAAAAAAAAATGTTCAACTAGCCAGTAAGGATTTCAACGGGTATTTTGCCTATTTTGAACTAACTTCTTTTTCAAATGATTAGTTAAAAGATCCAAGTCACATTATCAAATCGATCCAGCACTGTAAGAATCGATTGGGGGTTTGAACACGCAATGGGTATTACTACTCTATTGGTTTTCATTGGTTAGTGGTAACTTTTCAGTAACTTTTGCAGCATTAACACGCAAAGGGCATTACTACTCCATTGGTCTCCAATTAAATGTAGCTAATGTTGTTCTTTGATATGTAGATTGTACCTTTGATGCTGGTTTTTGGAGATTTATTGTACAAAAATTTAAATCCACCATTGACGGACCTTGAAGCTTGAAACTCATAACTTGGTTTGTTTGAGTTTTTAATTGTTTTGATTCGATCCTGTATGGGTTAGTTTGGAAAGTTGATTGGAGGTTGTAGCAAAAGTTTTAGTCAATTTGGTGGAGATTTTGTATTAAATTTTAGAAATTTGGGTTGAAATATAGTTGAACCAGAGAAGAAGACGAATTTGTATTGTATACCCAAATAGTATACAAATATACCATTTTAGTATACAATTCATTCCAACTATATACCCTATTAGTATAGCTATATACTATATTGGTATCATATGCTAGTTGAATTATTTTTTTGGTTGTATTAGCTACATTTAATTGGTACAATATTTGATTTTCTTTTAATAATAGTAATATAGTATAATATCTTGAATTACCTTATTATATTAATATGTGGTACACTATTTTTTTATTTTTCTCTTTATGCATGTGTGTTATGTAATAGTAGTATAGTCATATAGTTGCCGGAAATTAACTAGTAAACTGTATACCATGTTGGTATAGTTATATGCCATATTGGTATCATATGGTAGTTTGAACATTGTTTTGGTTGTTTTAGCTGCATTTTAAGTGATTCTATTATGAAATTATTTATATCAACATGAGTTGCAATAATGCTGGAATTTTTGTATGCCGATGGACATAAATTATGTGTATTAATAGTTTTTATAGTTATAGGCAATTATTGGAACGACCCCATACAACTATATACCCTCTTAGTATACGAAATGAGCAAGTTGTTTTGCGGATATTTAGCTTGCAATACGAGCATGTAGTTTTCTCATACTTTTATTGCGTCATTTAATGTTTTGGTAGAGTAGTATAGTCGCAGATAGTTGTAGCAATATTCTAGAGAAATTATATGCTCTGTTGGTATACATATATATACCATATTGGTATCACATGGTACTAGAAGTCTTTTTCGCTACTTATACTTTTGTTGTATTTTTTAATATTTTATTATCATTTTTATTCTAACTAGTATATATGGAGATTTGGTTGCCGTAGATTATGTTTTCTTGCTCTATAACTGGTTGTATTACTGCTAATGGTAGAGTGTGTATGGATATTTATAGGGAAGGAGATCAAGGTTTTCATGGCAATCACGTGTTGATTCTTAGAATCTGATTATGTAATTTATGGTGCTCAACAGCAGTCAATGTGATATTCAGTGTATTAGATCAAGTGACAACTGATATTATTTCAGTTTAATAATTGCATTTAAAAAATGAGAAAGAAAAACAAAACAAAAGGTGTATTGTACTAGTTATATTTAAAAAGGCGAACAAATATTTACTATATCAATTATTTTTCTTATTGTATAAAAGAAGAATAATAAAAAATAGTGAAAATGGTAAATGAAATTAGATTGTGAAGAGAAAAAGAATATCAAAAAAAGAAGTTAAATAAAATTATAAAAGGAAAAAAGAAAAAAATAAGAAGAAAACGAGAGAAAAAAAAAGCAGAAAAGAAAAAAAGAAGAAGAAAAGAAGCGTAGAAATAAAAAAGAATTGAACAATAAAGAAAAAATTCCCTACAAAAACTATTATGGGTAGGAAATGTAATTAGTTTATAGGTAAAAAAAACAAATGGGTAAACAATAGTAAATAGTTTTGTTTTTGTGGGTAACTGTGTCAAAACCCCATTTTTCTAGGCAATATGTTTACTTCATTAGATGGCTATTGAATTGGTCCCATTTGTGCGAGCTATTTCTAGGCAAATAAGCTACTCCCTTCGTTCCGGTTTATATGAACTTATTTCTTTTTTTGGTTCGTTTAAAAAAAAATATCTTTTTCAATTTGGAAACAATTTAGCTTAAACTTTCAATTCTAGCCTTAATGAGAAATTTTTATAGTCACACAAGTACTGTGAATCTTCTTTTGACTTGTTTAAGACCATAAATTCCAAAAGTTTTTATTTTTTCTTAAACTCAGTGCTCAGTCAACAAGTTCACATAAATTGAAATGGAGGTAGTAACACTATTGAATTTTCAGGATTGCATTTTCAATTGTATTTATTCTATATTTAGTTATAAATATTAACTAATCTCAAAATAAATTTTGCACTAAAATAGCGAGATTAGCTATCTCATATAAAATGTGAGTTACCTAATCTCATGGAACAAATATCTCATGGAATATCCGTGTTTATTCGAGCATTGTACCAAGGGACCCCCATAGGATTTATATTATCTACTTTTACAATTAAGCTGACTTTTTCATTTTGTGTTCATTTGTCTTAAATTGATAATGAGTTTAAGTTCTTATACATTAATTATATAAAATATTGACATAATCAGTTACATATAAATTAATTATAAATATATTTTAATGGTTATTATTAGTATTTAACTTCATAAAAATGGTAATACTCTCATGCGCTAAATTACAAAGATAAGTAAGAAATACTATCTTCTACCGTGCATAAAACTTAAATCTTTTTTATAAATTCTTAAAATTTGAGACTCCAAACTTAGTTAAAAAATCATTAACAATTCTCTAAATATTTAGTTACCATTTAAATCTGAATGTACACTAAAAACATGACGAAAAAAGGAGGGTAGAAACAGAACTCGTTGTGAAAATTTGCAAAGACAAGAGGTAACAAAATCTTGAACATAAAATTGCGAAATATTTGGTAAATAAATTGATTTAACTTATTAAGAGAAAAATTCAATCTGACTTAGCAAAGGAAGGGAATTTCGTCCATACAATGACTGTGAACTATACTTTAATAAATTATGACTTTGTACTGCCATAAGGTATACATCAATTCACATATATAATTTTTTTAATAGTCCCTATCAATGTTATTCGTAATACTTTTGTCACTATCTAAAAGCTATTAGATTCGTTGAAAGAAGATAAGATGACCCAAAAAAAAAAAATTTAAAATAAAATAGAAGGCAAAAGATATCAAGGTGTTCAAGTGCATCTTGCTCACTAGAGGAATATATCTTGATTCTTGAGTTGGAATATTTTTTTCAGACAGTGCTAAGAGAAGAATCCAACATAAAGTTAATGGATGTTAAACTAACAAGTTAGTTATTATTTTTATTATCCACTAATGATTGACAAAGTAATTTACATATAATTACTTATTAAGTAATTGGATATGTGAATGTTGTTTTTATCGTCAATACATGATCTTAAATTTTTAATTACGTATTTGCAATTGTAACTTTCATCCGTCCACGTGCACCGATTAAATCGACAAGTTATGCAATTGAAGTCTTTTTAATATATAGTACTAACTCTTTGTTCAACCTAAACAATTTTTATCTGAGTTCTGACCAATTTTGTTACTTGAATGTTTATTTGGTTTCTCTATTGTGATAAATTTTGTAATTTAAACTGAAAGTTCTGGCAATAAATACATAAAACTGTAAGTGCAAGACAACAAGAGTGTGATTTAATAATATATTCCCAAATATACCACATGCAAAGCACATTAGTGTATTTTCCGGTGACAATCTAGCTGCCCCGTACATAGCGAGAATTTAGTACATTAGGCTGCCTTTTAATCTGGTTAAAAGTTCCCACAACGATCAATGTTTTTTGAAAGACTTGTCACGTAAATATGATTAACTTCTATATATTTTTACCTTACGATATCACATAACCTGATAAATTTATATGGATTGATGCACACATTAAATTCGAGTCAAATTTTCCCATAATATAGCAGTTCTCACATTTAACTGCACTTGATCTGGGATTTTCTGTGTCATGTTACCTTTAGGGGAAGGGTATTTTTTTTTTCTAAAACGACAAGATATATTAAGCAGGAAATTAAAAGGAGTTATTACAACATGGAACCGATCTTAACGATGCAGTTCCTAACAAGTCTTTGCGGTAATTAAAAAAAGCAAATAAAAGCATTGTACCCCAAAATGTGTTTTCACGTTCAACATATCCTTCCAGTATCTGTGTGCATGCGTAATGTGCTAGAACGTGTGCGACTAAGTTTGCTTCACGGTTGTTTACCTCGAAAATATGAGTAACAATTAAACTTGATTGTGGTTTTAAATATATGTGATTTAGTTCAATACTAATTAAAAACCAAGAAATCTAACATATAAATGAAAGAAAAAAGTTGAATCAAGCCAATGTTTAAGCAAGTCTTGACCTCGAGCGGTGATGGCCTCGAGGTTGGTAACAAGAATAGTAAAATAAAGACAATAAAGTTAAGAGACAATTCTGATGAAATATGAGCAAGAAAGTAAGAGAATATATTCTTTGTCAATGATTGATGATCATTACAAATGATTGGGGTCCCCTTTATATAGTAGGGGAACCCTAAATAAGGTGCATTTCTATTTACAATAAAGAATCTTATTGGGTCAGCTGTCTAACCGCCTAGCGTGGATTCGTACTAACCTGTATAAATCTATTCTGGAATTTACGCCATGATCTTGGGGACGTGGCGGAAAACTTGCTCTTTCTTTTACAAACCCATAACGGCATCATCTCGGGGTTGGTCGTATTCGGATTCAGTGCTCATTGCGTACTTCGATCTTCGAACCTTATATTCTGTCGTCGGTTTCGGGCTTGATAAGATACGATTTGATCCTCGATCTGTCGATGCCTCGATCATGATGTCAATCTCATGACGTCAGCGGCTGAATTGATTGAAAGGTTGCGTCTACATAGTTCCCCAAGGCCATTAATTGAAGGCGGCTGATGGTCGGCCATTGGCTTCCCCAAACCGTTAAAGTGACCACTATAAATAGGTCATTCTCAAAACTTGTACACTCTTTACTTCTCAAATCTTTCTCAAAACCTCACTAGCTTCTTCATCTTTCCTGAGTTTATCCTTTCTTCAACTTGTTCTTGCTACAACACCAACTTCTTCTCTTCTCTTGAATTCCTTAACAGTAATGGCCAAAATATCTAAAACCGTTCCTCAGAAAGAAAAAGCCTCCTCATCATCACGTCCGACCAGAGGTAGAACGACGGTGCCACCTCATATCGAGGAATGTATTCTCGGGCCATGCGAGCTATCTTCCGATTTCAAAATCGATAAGCCTGCATCAGTTCCAGGCCGATGTGAACTCATGTCTCGATACATCTGCTTGATAACTGAAAATGAACTCGAGCAGGTGAAAGAGGATTGTAATTTGGGGGATAAGGATGTCGTGATTCCTTCCCCCGAAGAGGACATCACCACCCATAAGGTAGGGTACTTAAGCGTGTATACTTACCCTTTCACATTGGGTCCCGTAGATCCAGCACTGGGTCCCGTAGATCCAGTCATTCTTGATTTCTGCAGCCAATATCAGGTGACGCTTGGCCAGATCTATCCTTCTTTCTGGCGTATCGTCAATTTGATCAGGTATTTCTCGGGCCAGGTTGAGGGGATGCCTTTTACCCTCGACCACCTGATCAAGCTATACAACCCTCACCTTTATTGAGGCGATATGATAAAGCTTCAGCGCCGATCCTTGAAGTCGCTTTTCTCCAGCATCGATGAGGACAAGGACCGAGGATGGATGAGCCGGTTTGTCCGGATCAGGACTTCCGATTTGATTCTTGCTGAGAGGATTCCATTCCCCGAGGAGTGGAACATGAAACATAAGTACAAACTTATCGATGGTGATTAACATTCTGCTTTCCCTATTTTTCCTCGATTTAATCCCCTTTGATGATGCAGCTGTTCCTTGGTTTCCTGGTGCGATTACCGACCTTGTAGGTTGGGTCCGGTAACTGTGCTCCACTTCTTCATACGCGGAACGCAGTTGGCGTGATTTGGCCAAGGGTCGGTGGGAAGCTAAAAACCATGGTGAGATCCCTTGTTCATATATCGGTGTTTCTCAGTGAAATAATTACTTTATCCTTACGCAGGCCTCGGATATGCCGTTGCTATGCAGCCGCCCCTGCCGGTGAAGAGGAAATCCCAAAGCCAATCAAGGAGAAGAAGAGGAAAAGGGCTTCGCCTGCAAGTTCCCCAAAAGCCCAAGAAAAGTAAGGATCGAAAGTCTAGGGCCGATCCCTCGGCCCTATCTTCAAAAGCGGTCCAACACCTTCGGGATGATGAAGAAGAGGGAGAAGATGACAACTGCCTGTTGGTAGCTCGGAAGAGGGGGGAATTGAAGCTTCGAAGACCGCTAAAGCGGTGGTGGCTGATGCAATTCAATATCGAGCCGAAGAAATCTCCGAGAGGAGTTCGAGTAGAGTCCCCGAGCCATTGGGCGGCAAAAGAGCACCTCGTATTCGAGGTCATTTGGTGGGTGAGCCCGAGGGGCCTAGTCCGAGGCCCTTCACAGAGAAGATAATGTCCCAAGTGAATCACTTGGGATAATTAACGTAGATGAGTCACCGCCTGGCCCCGTGTTCTCTAAAGGGCAATTTCGAGATGCCCAGGCCATTAAGACTCCCGACGTAGGGAAGACCCACGAAGGGAATGATATTTTCCGGGAGTGCTTTGTCGGGGCCGAAGATGGTCCCGACCTGGATGTTTCGTTTATCTTTGATGAGGCTCAGCGGCTTCTCAAACAAGTAAGTTTCTACCTCCATTATTATGCTCGAGTTTTATTCTTATTTTTCTAAGTCCCACTCCTTTTCTTTGTGTGAAGGCCGTGGCACTTCATCGATAAGAATTTTCTAAATCTTGATCCCAGCATGCGTGATGCGAAGCGGAACTCAAGAAGCTGGTGGAAGAGAGGGACATCCTTAAACGCCTCTATGTATAGAAAGATGAGGAGATCAGGGACCTCCGAGTTGAATTGGCGAAGGCTCATCAAGAACAGAATGAGCTCATTGAAAAGGTAATGTAGCCCTTGGGGGTCTGTTATGTACTCATTTGATTTAGCGATTGACCTGGTGGAGCAGCTTCGAGAAGAGCTCAAGGTGAAAGAGGCCGAGACCCTAGGGTGGAAGCAACATATGGATCATCTCGCCTCGGAGAAAGACACACTTCGAGACCATTTGATGTCGATCGAACGCTAACTTCAAAATGTAAAGGGGGAAAGCTTGGCCTGGAGCCGAAAGTTTGAGGAGCTCGAAGCTAAATCAGCCATTGAGCTTGCGAAGGCCAAATCTGTAGCAGAGGCACTTGTGGCCTCTTACTGAGCCGACGCCGAGGCTGCAAACATTCAAGCACAGGAAATACCCACTACTGCTGAAGTTAAATTTTCATGTGCTCTCGATCACGCCAAGCGGCAATCTCGGAGAGAAACTCTCGAGGAGATGCACGCTTGTGGCTTTGACCTCTCGACTGATATTGAAAAGGCAAAAACTTTGGAGGACGAGGCTACCGCTTTACTCTCTGATGATGAAGAGTCTGCTAGTGGCTCTGAGAGCGGAGGAGATGAGGATGAAGTCTCCGAGGAGGAGGTTCCCGAAGATGTGGCTCCCGAGTATATGGCTCCCAAAGTAGATTAGGCTCTTTTGTTTTTGGTTTTTGTGCAAGTCCTATTGTGGGTACTGTAAAGACCTTTTATGAATATAAGGAATTCTTTTTCTTTCTGCTCCATCTCCAATTTGTTTTGAATTCTGCTTCGTCTTTGTTTTGCGAGAAATTATAACTTCAATGGTCAAGCGAGCACTGGCTCGGACTCAGAGTAGAACAAACCCTTAGGTTTTTTATTAATCAATGGGCTATCTTTGAGCTTATAGTGGAATTCCTCTTAAGGTTTTAAGATGAATCCTCGAGCTGTGCTTAAGTCGATTTGATGCGAGCTCGGGGCGATAGGACCCTTAGGTCCGAGTTGAGTGAGAACGAGGTCTCGAACTCAACATGTTTTGGCCCTTAGGCTCTTTTAGATTGGCCCTTAGGCTCTTTAAGTTGGGCCAATCCGGCCTCTAAAACGGCTATAAGTATTCCCTCTTTTCGGCTAAAAGACTTAGTGAAAATTTCTTTATGCCTTAACACGTGTTTTTTTGTACCCGTTGGGTTTTTTGAGGGTTGAACCGATCAGAACCAAATTTTTTCTTAACCCATTTGTGTTAAGATAATTTAATACCTCGTGAGGCTTTTTCGAAGGCTGATATTATCTAAGCCTTTAAATTATTAGAAGGCTGGTTTTATTAAAGCCACTTTTTATTTGCTTTGCCGAGGGTAGCCTTATTTAACCGGTTTTTCAAAGTATATGAAGGCCTTTAACTTATGGAGGAAGTCGGACGTCTCTGAGCCGCATTGTTTCGGCCGTAGCCTTTTTATATGACCGTAGTCTTTGATATGGCCATAGCCTTCGGGTGTGTCGCTTGGACTTGTTTCCCGATATTCGAACTTGTCTGAAAGGTTAGTCCCCGAGTATGATGAACTTGGCCTTTGCGTCGGGGGATGCCTCTTTGAGGTCTTATAAATTTGAGTTTAGATATTCGAATGTGTTGATTGTCGATGACAGTCCCCGAGTATTGAGTTGTATTTGCGTTTTGGCCCTTGAGCAGTTTCTCACAGAATCACGAGTGTGGAGTTCGTATAGTAGCAAATTTCTTTGAGACACAAAGTGTTTTGATATAGAAAGAATGCTTCTTTGAATAATTGATACATGCGTACATGTTTCGCCATCTGGGCTCGACTATTCTATATGAACACGGTTCATCTGACCATTTGGCCCATTATGAAGTTTTCCTATCGGGCCCTCTTTGGCGTGAAGTATTTTCCTCGAAAATATAACCTCCGACGGTGATGCCCCCAAGTATTCAAGGTTGATTGAAAAGAAGCCTTGGATACTGTTGAATTCTCCTTAGGTAGCACATAGTTGTTTCCTCGTTAAAAACCTCGCCAGAAAAACCTATTTGGGATAAAACCCGATCTAATGGAAAAAGAGTGCAATGCGTGCTTTAAAACCTAAGGGCTTCGTGTATAAGGGTGCCCTCGTTGTCTCCGATCAAACATCTGCAATGAGTTAGTCTTAAATACAAATGGAAAAGGGAGAAGGTCATACCTTAGCAATAATACCGTTTGAGTAGTGATACATTTAAGTTGTTTGGAAACTGTTCGCCTTCCATTGTGCCAAGTTTTAGGATCCTTTTCCGATGACTCGGTATGGTCCTTCCCAATTCGGGCCTAGTTTGCCTTCGTTTGGGTCTTGGGTATTGAGGGTGACCTTCCTTAGGACCAAGTCCCCGATTCCGAGGTGTCGAAGGTTGGTCCTTCTAGTATAATATCTCTCGATTCTTTACTTTTGCGCTGCTATCCGAACAAGTACAACTTCTCATTTTTCATCTAGTAGCTCGAGGCTAGTATTCATAGCTTCGTGATTTGACTCCTCCGATGCGTGTCAAAATCTGGCACTGGGCTCCCCGACCTCGACTGAGATTAAGGCCTCGGAGCCATATACTAAAGAGAACGGGGTCGCCCCCCGTGCTAGACTTTGATGTCGTTCGATACGCCCAAAGAACCTCAGGTAGAACTTCTCTCCATTTTCCTTTCGCATCGTCCAACCTCTTCTTTAAGTTTTGAATGATAGTTTTGTTTGTTGACTCGGCCTGTCCTTTCCCGCTCGGGTGGTACGGTGTTGATAAGATCCTCTTTATTTTGTTTGCTTCGAGGAACTCCGCTACCTTTTTGCCGACAAATTGCTTTCCGTTGTCACATACGATTTCGGCAGGTATCCCGATTCGACACACAATGTGATCCCAGATAAAGTCAATAACTTCTTTTCTCTGACCTTCTCGACGGCCTATGCTTCCACCCATTTAGAAAAGTAGTCAGTCATAAACAAAATGAATTTAGCTTTACCTGGGGCCGTTGGTAGAGGGCCGAAGATATCCATTCCCCATTTTATGAAAGGCCACGGGACAGGACTGAATGAAGTTGCTCCTCGGGCTGATGAAGCATCAGTGCAAACCTTTGACATTTATCACATCTTCTAACGAACTCCTTAGTGTCTTTTTCCATGCTATCCCAGTTATACCCTACTCTGATA
Source organism: Nicotiana attenuata (assembly GCF_001879085.1). Lineage (NCBI taxonomy): Eukaryota > Viridiplantae > Streptophyta > Magnoliopsida > Solanales > Solanaceae > Nicotiana > Nicotiana attenuata. The sequence continues at coordinate 55,757 of NW_017674523.1, forward strand.
ATTTTGCGAATCAAAGACTCGGCGTCGAGTGATTCCCACAAGTGCCTTCGTGGATTTCTCGTAGAACATAATCAGTGTCCCCCGGCCCTAAACACACCGCCAACGGTCCATCGAACGTTCTTCTGTACAATGTTCCATCTTCATCCAATGTGAACCTAGCAGCCTTGGTTCGTAGAGTCCTTGATTCTTTATGATTCGATGGGAGCTTTCCATTTTTCAAATATTCGATATAATTATTCCTCCAATCCAAATTTAAACTTGTAGAATTTATCACGGCGTGACCCTCCTCGACCACAGATCTTGATAATTGGACGACAGTCCTTAGGAGAATATCATCTTCTTCAACTAATGACCCCAAGTTAGCAAGTGCATCGGCCTCACTATTTTACTCTCGAGGCACATGATCTAGAGTCCACTCCTTGAAGCGGTGCAAAGTTACCTGCAGCTTGTCCAAGTATCTTTGCATCCTATCCTCTCGAACTTCGGAGCTTTTGTTTACTTGGTTCACCACCAACAGAGAATCGCCCTAGGCTTCGATGACTTCTGCCCCCAGGCTTTTAGCTAGCTCGAGACCTGCAATCATGGCCTCATACTCGGCCTCATTATTAGTCAACATAGAAATTTTAACAGATTGTCTAATAGTACTACCCGTAGGTGGCTTCAAAACAACACCAAGCTCGGACCCTTTCACATTTGAGGCATCGTCCGTGAAGAGGGTCCATACCCCGGATGATGTACCCGATTTTAACATAAGTTCTTTCTCTACTTCGAGTACGAGGGTCGGCGTAAAATCATCCACGAAGTTAGCTAAGATTTGAGACTTGATGGCCGTTCGGGGTTGATATTCGGATATCGTACCCGCCAAGTTCGATGGCTCATTTCGCCAATCGGCCTGATAACTCGGGCTTATGCAAAACATTTCGAAGAGGATAAGTGGTTAACACACATATGGGGTGACACTGGAAATATGGCTTTAACTTTCTAGATGCGCTTATTAATGCAAGTGCCAATTTTTCTAAGTGTTGATATCTAGTTTCAGCATCTCCTAGAGTTCGACTCGCATAATAGACTGGGAACTGCGTACCTTGCTCTTCCCGAACTAGCACCCCACTTACCGTTATCTCAGACACTGCCAGATATAAGTAAAGCTTTTCATCTACCTTCGGAGTGTGAAGTAGAGGTGGGCTCGACAAGTATCGCTTCAATTCCTCCAATGCTTGCCGGCATTCTGGGGTCCATGCGAAATCGTTTTTCTTTTTGAGTAAGTAAAAGAACTTGTGGCTTCGATCCGATGGCCTCGAAATGAATCGACCCAAGGCGGCTATTCGTCCTGTTAGCCTTTGTACTTCTTTCACACTATCCACGATAGTGATACCTTCGATGGTCTTAATTTTATCGATGGTGAAGCCAAGGAACTTGCCCGAGCCGACTCCGAAGGCATATTTTTCTGGGTTAAGCTTCATGTTATACTTCCTTAAGATTTTGAATGTTTCCTGCAAATGAGTTAATTGGTCCTCTGCGCGCAGGGACTTAACTAACATATCGTCAATATAAACTTCCATTGATTTACCTATTTGTTCCTCAGACATTTTTTTAACTAGGCGTTGGTACGTGGCTCCAGCATTTTTTAGCCCGAAAGGCATTACATTGTAACAGTACGTTCCGAACTTAGTGATAAACGAGGTCTTCTCCTAGTCCTCCGGGTTCATTTGAATTTGGTTGTACCCGGAGTAGGCATCGAGAAAGGTAAGGATCTCGTGGCCAGTCGTGGCATCGATCATGCGATCGATGTTAGGCAATGGAAAGGAGTCTTTAGGACATGCCTTGTTCAAATCCTTATAATCTATACACATTCTAAGTTTGTTCCCTTTTTTAGGGACTACAACTATGTTGTCTAACCACTCGGGATATTTCACCTCCCGAATGGACCCTATCTTAAGAAGTTTAGTTACCTCATCCTTTATGAATGCATACTTCACCTCAGACTGGGGCCTTCTTTTTTTGCTTTACTGGCGTCAACCTAGGGTCGAGGCTCAATCGATGTGTTGTTATTTCCGGTGGGATCCCTGTCATATCTAAATGGGACCAATAAAAACAATCCCTATTATCGATAAGAAATTGAATGAGTTTTTTCCTGAGTTCGGGGTTAACCCCGTTCCCACGTATACCTTTCTCTCGGGCATATATCGATCAGTATGACCTGTTCCAGCTCCTCGATCGTTGACTTGGTTGCATCTGACTTGGGGAACAACGAAAGTTCGAGGAGTAAGGAAATCCTCCTCTTCTTCTTCGATTACCTATTTTCCCGGTTCGGTCGAAGGTAGGGATGGTGATTGCTATTTGGCCGTCTGCTTATCTTTGGTGCTTGATTTTCCCGAGGCCGAAGATTCTGGTATCGGTGTCACCTCATCGACTTCAAACATTTCCTTTGCAACGTGGTTTTCTCCATAAACTGTTTTCACACCATCCACTGTTGGGAATTTCATCATTTGATGAAGGGTTGAAGGTACTGCCCTCATGTTGTGGATCCATGGCCTCCCGAGTAGAGCGTTATATCTCATGTCGCCTTCAATGACATGGAAATTTGTATCTTAGATGGTCCCGACCACGTTCACTGGTAGGATTATCTCCCCCTTCGTTATTTCACTTGCCATGTTGAAGCTGTTTAAGTCTCGAGATGCAGGTGTCCTGTAGGCCGAGCTGCTCTACCACCCTCAATCTGATTATGTTTGCTAAGCTACCTGGATCCACTAGAACACATTTAACTTGAATCTCATTTAACAAAATAGAAACTACCAGGGCGTCATTGTGCGACAGAGAAATGCCTTCCGCTTTCTCATCATTGAACGATAAGATGCCCTCGGGCATATAGCTCCGAGTTCGTTTTTCTCTGGTAATTGACACATTGGTACGTTTGAATACAGGTCCATGTGGAACATCGACACCGTCAACGATCATATGAATTTCATGTTGTGGTTCTTCCTGCTCATTCTTTTTGTTGGCGTCTCTTTCACTAAAGTGGTTATTGGCTCGATCACCGAGAAATTCTCGAAGATGACCCTCGTTGAACAATCGAGCCACCTCCTCCCTCAACTACCTGCAGTCTTCGGTACTATGACTATGTGTGCCATGATATTTACACATCAAGTTTGGATTTCTTTGAGAAGGATCGGTTTGTACGATCCCCGATGCATCAACACTGAAATTGTACTCCGATAACCTAGGTGCTTCTGCAGGATCGGTATGTTTATCAAAACCATTCTTACTCATGAGTCCCTGAGAATTTTTTCCTCGATCGTGTATTCGATCATTCCGAGGAAGGTTGCGCCCCGAACTGTTTTTTCTTTGATCCGTGACATATGGCTGATACCGTTCTCTATTTGATCTTGATTCCCTGTCTATATCCCTCGGGGCCTTAAATGCCAATCAATTAGGATGAACTGAACCCAAGGGGGCTTCCAGCTGGTCGTCCTCGACCCTGATCTTTGATTGGTAACGATTATGTACTTCTGACCAAGTCACAGTTGGATACTCGATCATATTTTGTTTCAACTGTCGAGATGCGATCGAACTCCGCTCGTTCAACCCCTGTGTAAAAGCTTGCACGGCCCAATCATCCGAGACCGGTGGTAATTTCATTCACTCATTTGAAACCGAGACACGAACTCCCTTAGCATCTCATCATTCCTCTTTCTTATCTTAAAAATGTCTGATTTCCTTGTCGCAACCTTTATGGCCCCGGCGTGCGCTTTTACTAAGGCGTCTGCTAACATGGCGAACGAATCGGTAGAATTTGGTGGCAAGTTGTGATACCAAATCACTGCTCCTTTTGACAATGTTTCCCCAAATTTTTTCAACAAAACCGACTCGATCTCATCATCATTTAAGTCGTTTCCTCTAATCCCGCAAGTGTATGAGGTAATGTGTTCATTAGCGTCACTCGTCCCGTTGTACTTAGGTATGTCGGGCATATAGAACTTCTTAGGAATAGGATTCGAAGCCGCACTCGAAGGGAATGGCTTTTGTACGAATTTCTTGGCATCAAAACCTTTCAAGATCGGGGGTGCTCCTGGTATTTGATCGACACGGGAGTTATACGTCTCCACCTTTTGTTCATTATCCTTAATCTTTTTCTCCCCTATCTCGTTTCTTTTGGTGAGTTCTTCGAGCATACTCATAATCGTGGGTTCAGTCCCCAAGCCATTACCGTTTGATCTTTCAGGCACCGGCTCAGTACGACTAGTGATTTCTGGCTTGACCATACTTGGAGTTTGATGCTGACTTTGAAGCTGAGCGATAGCAACCTGTTGAGATTGTAGCATCTTGAATATTACTTGAAGGCTAAATCCTCCATATCCTACATCCGGTGTTCCTTGGCCACCAGATCGGACTTCCCTGCGTACACTTCCTTCAGGGTCTGCGCCTAAATCCGCATTCAGAGCAATGTGAGAGCTAACATCAACTGGTTCCACATTTGGCACATCCCCAGGGTTAATTGGTGGTACATCATCTCCCGGAGCGATTACATTGTTGTTTTCCCCGTGAAATCCAAGAACTTCATCGCCGTGTACGGATGTGTTTTGTGAGTTTGACATGTTTTAACCTGAGAACAAAAATTCTTGCAAGAACAAGTGTGAAAATAACGTGTTTTATCAGAATTAGTACTGAAATAATCACTATTATCTTTAGCCCCACTGTGGGCGCCAAACTGTTTATCTCGAAAATACGAGTAACAATTGAACTTGTTTGTGCTTTTAAAGATATGTGATTTAGTTCAATACTAATTAATAACCAAGAAATCTAACGTATAAATGAAAGAGATAAGTTGAATCAAACCAGTATTTAAGAAAGTCTTGACCTCGAGTGGTGATGGCCTCGAGGTTGGTCAACAAGAACAATAAAAATAAAGACAATAAAGTTAAGAGACAATTTTGATGAAATATGAGCAAGAAAGTAAGAGAATATATTATTTGCCAATGATTGATGATCATTACAAATAATTGGGGTCCCCTTTATATTGTAGGGAATCCTAACTAAGGTACATTTCTATTTACAGTAAAGAATCTTATTGGGACAGCTATCTAACCGCCTTACAGATTCGTACTAACCCGTACAAATATATTCCGGAATTTACGCCATTATCTTAGGGACGTGGCGGGAATCTTGCTCTTTCTGTTACAAACCCATAACGGCATTATCTCGGGGTTGGTCATACTCGACTTTGATGCTCATTGCGTACTTCGATCTTCGAGCCTTATATTCTGCCGTCGGTTTCGAGCTTGGTCCATCGGGCTCGAACTCAATCCATCCTGAACTCGGGCTTGAGGTGACTCTTCGAGCCCATGAAATCGGGCATACCTGATTTCGACCGTATACAACGGTATATGTGCTTGACTTATGGCCGGTCCATTGCTGCGAGGAGGAACCTACAATCATTTAGTAAAGTTATGTGAGCATCATTAGTCATGTGAGGTTTTATGATTATTGACAATACGTGACAATAGGGTATTACTTGAATGGTTTACCGGATGGCTTCTTTCTTTTTTTACAAATAAATAAGGGGAGATCAAATGTACACAAAATTACTAGTGTTAGTGAATTTAAATTTATGTTATTACATTGCAAATTGTGATATTCAGAAAGCTAAGCCCGGTCGGAAAATCTATAGAGTGTAGCGTCCCCTAAAATAACAATAGTGTTATGAAACAATAAAAGTAGAAGAACAATATTGCAGAGAAAGAGAGAGAGGGAATTCATATTGAATTTTGGGATGAATTACAATGGAATAGGACCCTCTATTTATAGGGAGATGGTGACTTAGCCACCTAGTAATAAACCCTAGAATCTCTCTTAATATAGACATTCACCATAAATAGAACTCTATTTATAACACTCCCCCTTGAATGTCTATTCAACAGATAATGTACCTCGTTAAAACCTTAACTAAAAGAAAACCCAATGGGAAAAAAAAATCTAGAAAAGGAAAAAGAGTACACATATCTAATAATATGCCCTTTGGTTGCCTCGTTAAAAACCTTGCAAGGAAAATCCAGTGGGACAAAACCTTGTAAGGGAAAAAGAGTGCAATGCGCATTAACTCCCCCTGATGAGAGCATCAATTCAAATCCTTGAGCGTTCGCATCCCGATCTTGTACACTAGCTTCTTGAAGGTTGACGTTGGTAGAGATTTTGTGAACAAATCAGCCATATTATCACTTGAACGAATCTGTTGCACATTGATATCACCATTCTTTTGAAGATCATGTGTGAAGAATAACTTTGGTGAAATGTGCTTTGTCCTATCTCCTTTTATGAATCCTCCCTTCAATTGAGCTATGCATGCTGCATTGTCTTCATGCAAAATCGTGGGTAGTTTGTCACATTTCAAACTACATTTTTCTCGAATAAGATGTATTATAGGCCTCAACCACACACACTCTCCACTTGCTTCATGAATAGCAATTATCTCAGCATGATTAGATTAAGTAGCCACAATTGATTGCTTAGTCGATCGCCAAGATATGGCTGTGCCTCCATAGGTAAACACATAACCTGTTTGAGATCGAGCCTTGTGTGGACCAGATAAATACCCAGCATCGGCATAACCAACAAGATCAGGACTGCAATTATTGCCATAAAATAAGCCCATATCGGTAGTCCCTTTTAGATACCGCAATATGTGTTTGATTCCATTCCAATATCTCCTTGTGGGGGCAGAGTTATATCTTGCTAAGACATTAACTGAAAAAGTTATGTTAGGCCTTGTAGTGTCAGCAAGATACATTAGTGCACCAATTGCACTAAGATATGGTACTTCAGGACCAAGTAGCTCTTATTCTCTTCTTGAGGTCGGAATGGATCCTTATTTACATCAAGTGATCGAACAATCATCGGAGTACTTAATGGATGTGCTCCATCCATGTAAAACCGTTTCAATACCTTTTCTATGTAGGTAGATTGATGAACAAAAATTCCGTTTGCCAAATGTTTAATTTGCAAACCAAGACATAATTTTGTCTTTCCGAGATCTTTCATCTCGAATTCCTTCTTTAAATATTCAATTGCCTTTTGGAGTTCTATAGGAGTTCCAATAAGGTTTATGTCATCAACATATACGGCAAGTACAACAAATTCCGATGTTATTTTCTTTATAAAAACACATGGACAAATGGAATCATTTATATAACCTTCCTTTAATAAATATTCACTAAGACGATTATACCACATTCTTCCTGATTGCTTTAGACCATACAACGATCTTTGCAATTTGATTGAAAATATTTTCAGGGACTTTGAATTATTTGCTTTAGGCATTTTGAATCCCTCGGGAATTTTCATGTATATCTCATTATCAAGTGAGTCATAAAGGTAGGCGGTAACCACATCCATTAAATGCACGTCAAGCTTTTCATGGACAGCAAAACTAATGAGATAACGGAACGTTATAGCATCCATAACGAGTGAATATGTCTCTTCATAATCCACACCAGGCCTTTGTGAAAATCCTTGTGCAACAAGGCGTGACTTATATCTTTGTACCTCATTTTTCTCATTCCTCTTGCGTAGAAAGACCCATTTATAGCCAACAGGCTTAACACCATTAGGTGTTTGGACTACAGGCCTAAAAACTTCACGTTTCGCAAGTGAATTCAACTCTGATTGGATTGCTTCTTGCCATTTTGGCCAATCACGTCTTTGTCGACATTCTCCAACAGATTGAGGTTCAAGATCCTCATTATCTTGCATAATGCTAGATGCAACATTATATGCAAAGACATAATCCACCACTATATCCAGTCGATTTAAATTTTTCTCAATATCGATTGAATTTATTGATAGTTCCTTATTTTCTTGAGTCTCGAGCTCAGTGGATTCCTCATGAATCTCAGAATTTATTAAATCGTGGATTTCTTCATGAGATTCTTTTGTAGTGTCATTTTGATCATTTGTTTCCTTTTTCTAGGATTTCAATCTTTAGAACCTAATGGTGTGCCACGTTTTAGGCGTGCTTTTGACTCATTAGCTATGATACTAGAAGATTGTCCAATAGGGACATCAATACGGATTGGAACATTCTCTGCAGGGATATGTGAGTTTGTTATCCTTTTCAAATCCGTAAATGCGTCTGGCATTTGATTTGCTATTCTCTGCAAATGGATAATCTTTTGCACCTCTTTTTCACAAATTGAGGCGCGTGGATCAAGATGAGATAATGATGGATTTTTCCACAAAATTTCCCGTTTGGTTTCACCAACTTCTTCCCCTAATTTTGGAAAAAGTGTCTCATCGAATCGACAATCTGCAAATCGAGCAGTGAATAAATCCCCCGTTAATGTTTCAAGATAGCGAATAATGGAGGGCGATTCAAACCCAACGTATATTCCTAACCTTCTTTGGGGACCCATTTTGGTGCGATATGGCGGTGCTACAGGCACATATACTGCGCATCCAAAAATTCTTAAATGGGATATATTAGGTTCATGACCCAAAACTAATTGCAACGGGGAATATTTATGATAATTTGTCGGTCCGAGTCGAACTAGCATTGCTGCATGCAAAATGGCGTGACCCCAAACAGAAGTGGGCAGCCTCGTTTTCATGAGTAACGGATCAATTGCAGACGTTTAATTAAAGACTCTGCAAGACCATTTTGAGTGTGAACATGAGCTACAGGATGTTCTACTTTTATCCCAATTGATAAGCAGAGCCTTATGTCCCTTCAACATTCCTATTCATCTTGCCTTGTCTTGGGCACCGCAGTGGACTGATTATCCTATATATAATATCTACTCTAAAGATTAAGAGGCGTGTGCGCTTTTCGCCTGGCTTATTTGCGTAAAGAACCTAACTCATCTGAAGTTAAGAAAAATGAACCATTTAACCTTTTAACCAGTGTAGGGCATAGGCAGTTATTCGAACTTCCTAGCCCTTCTTCCCATGGTAATTAAACTGTCAAGATTATAGCAGCTCTCTTCTATGTTATTTATACTGAGTTATGGATCTAAGTAACGCCAGCCTTAGCCACTCTTAAGTGGCTTTCATACTTAGTTGTTGTTCTCTTAGGCTTAACTCCCGTTTATCTGTAATGCAACAAATCTTCTTTTTCTGCAGCATTGCTTCTATGATCTTAGGAGCACTGGCCGCCATGGCCCAAACGAAAGTAAAAAGACTTCTAATAATCATTAAATGCTTGGGATGAAAACTCAGCAGCATTATCAAGTCTAATAGACTTAATTGGATTATCGGGGAATTGTGCCCGTAATCGAATTATTTGTGCCATTAATTTTGCAAACGCGAGGTTGCGTGATGACAATAGGCACACATGAGACCATCTAGAAGATGCATCTATTAAGACCATGAAATATCTAAACGACCCACTAGGTGGGTGAATAGGTCCACAAATGTCCCCTTGTATACGTTCCAAAAACGCAGGGGACTCAATTCCATCCTTTGTTGGTGATGGTCTAATAATTAACTTGCCTTGATAACAAGAAGTGCAAGAAAATTCATTATTTAAAAGAATCCTTAAATTCTTTAATGGATGCCCATTTGAGTTTTCTATAATTCGTCTCATCATAATTGATCCAGGGTGTCCCAATCGATTATGCCAAAGTACAAAAGTATTGGAATCGGTAACCTTTTGGTTTACAATAGAATGGGCCTCAATTGCACTAATTCTTGTCCAATACAGGCCGCAAGACAAAGATGGGAACTTCTCAATTGCCCTTTTCTGGCCAGAGACATTTTTGGTAATGATGAGATATTCAAGATTATTCTCATCTATTGCCTCAATATGATATCCATTTTGACGGATATCTTTAAAACTCAACAAGTTCCTCTTGGACTTGGAGGAGAACATTGCATTCTCTATGATAAGTATTGTTCCCTTAGGCAGAGTTATAGTAGCTCTTCCAGAGCCTTCAATTAATTTACTACTACCAGAAATTGTAGTAACATCTGCCCTACACATACTTAAATGAGAGAAATATTTCTTCTCTTTGAATATTGTATGTGTCGTACATGAATCAACTAAACAAATATTTTTACAATTGAATTTTGATCCAAGTTTGCTCTGTGGAATATCCATAGTTGCTTCCCATGGGTTGACATACAAAAAAATTATTTTATTATTAGAGATATTGATATTCCAAACAGTTGCTACACGGGAAGAGAAAAGTTGAAATAATGAATACAAAAATAAATAAAGCGTGATGCATAGGCCATAAATTCAACGAAAAGAAGTGTTACTACTGCTCTAATAGTGTTTAGCTAAAAAGCTTTTTGAAAAACTGAAAAGAAAAGCAAAATCAACACCTTTTGAACACAAATATCGTAAAAATTAACCAGTATACTACTATATCAGACTTGTGTAGTAGTAATGCAAACAAACTATTTATTAAATGATTCTATGATACTGTACGCCATGATTATGTTATTTGTTATTAGTAATGCTAATGTACATTTCATGCTCAATTGCTAGCTTTTACAATTAAATAACTATTTTGAAATTGTAATGATTGTAGCAAAAAAAATATACGTAATAACATTAATTCTGTGTTGCAGTTCACGTGATTGGTTAGACATCAAGTTCATTGTTTAAAACGAATATAAGAATCATATTTAATCAAAACGTACTAATACTATTTTATAAAATAAATAATACTAATTGATATTGATGACTACTATCCAGTTAGCTACTTTTTTTATTACAAATAAAAATTCAATTTACTCATGTAAAGAACTATGATTACATGATTTTTATTCATTAACTACTACGAACAGGCACAAATAAAAATTGAACTACTCAATCATCTTTAACCACAGATCCATCACCGATCAAGTGGTCTATTTTTCCATCAGGGCGCTCAAAGAAATCTGCCACATCCAAGTGGGTGATGTCAAAATCATTGTCAGAGACAAAATTGGCTTCAGGGCCTTTATTCTTTAGAGATGCTTGATAAAGCTCAACCAAATATCTTGGTACACGACAAATATTTGCCCAATGCCCTTTTCCACCACAACGATAGCGTTCAGTTTCTGAACCATTTGCTTTTGGCTTCTCATCTTTCCCTTTCCAGTTTTGGTGGTTATTTCTCTTTGGGGGATGATTAACACCAGGAAAATTTCTTCCTTGTCTACGGCCACGGCCACGACCACGACCACGACCACGACCACGAATAGTGTCACGGTCTTTTCCACGCTTAGCATAATGGGAATACACCTCATCCACTTCAGGCAATGGTGTAGACCCAGTGGGTCGATTTTCGTGATTTCTCATGAGCAAATCGTTGTTTCGTTCAGCCACAAGGAGAAGAGAAATCAACTCAGAGTACTTCTTGAAACCTTTCTCTCTGTACTGCTGTTGCAAGACCATATTGGAGGCATGAAACATTGTAAACGTTTTTTCAAGCATATCATAGTCAGTGATAGTATCTCCACAGAGTTTCAATTTAGAAGTAATTCTGAACATCGCAGAATTATATTCAGAAACAGACTTAAAGTCTTGGAGCCTCAGATGAGCCCAAACAAATCGTGCTTGTGGAAGAGTGACCAACTTTAAGTTGTCATATCTTTCCTTTAAGCCATTCCACAAAACAAGTGGATCTTTGACTGTGAGATATTCAATTTTCAACCCTTCATCAAGGTGATGGCGCAAGAAAATCAAGGCCTTAGCACAGTCTTGGGTGGATGCTTTATTTCTGTCTTTAATGGCGTCTCCAAGACCAATTGCATCTAAATGGATTTCAGCATCCAACACCCATGTCATATAGTTCTTGCCCAAAATTTCAAGGGCAACGAACTTTCTTTTCATAATGTCAGTCATAATTAAAAAGAGGAGAAAAGTTATACCTTAATCTTCTCAAAGAGCTTCTTGAGACGGTAGAGTCTCGTGCTGATAACGTGTTATTAAACAATAAAAGTAGAAGAACAATATTGCAGAGAAAGAGAGAGAGGGAATTCTTATTGAATTTTGGGATGAATTACAATGGAATAGAACCCTCTATTTATAGGGAGATGGTGACTTAGCCACCAAGTGATAAACCCTAGAATCTCTCTAAATATAAACATTCACCATAAATAGAACTCTATTTATAACAATAGAGAATTATATAGTTTTTTGTATATTAATATATAATATTTATTTTTATGTATAATTAATATATTTTTTAATATTTAACTAGTGGCTATAATTGCTTTTGACCGACAGGCCAAATATAATTTTTTAGAAAATTGACGTCTCCCCCTCCTCTCCTTCGAGGTCTCCCTTATCGCATACCAGGATGAAAGCTGCATAAGAGAAATTATATTAACAAACTGTCACGTCTTTTGAGTGGTTGAAAAGGCCACTAATTCCTCTGATTTCTCCTAATGAACCACTCATTCCTATATGATTTAAGGCTTTAATATACCCCAAATAGTAACTTTGACCCACCAATCCAACCATTAATTGTTTAGATTTAATACGTCATAATGGTCTCATGACTATAGAAGAATCTACAAATTCTACATCAAGGATTTATATTTTGGAAATGTTGGAGTCCCATGGGCCATGGCCCTTTATTTGTAGTAAGTATAAACCATGTTCCTTTTATTAAAATATAAAAAAGAGCATTGAGATCCAATTGTCCTACCGGTGCTCATTGGAGATTGAGTTATAGTTCAGACAAAATTGTTATGTCGTTATGAAAGATGGGATTTAGCGGTTAATGAAATGGTTGGAAATCGTAAAAGATACTACTAAAAAAGAAAGATTGTACCTGATGGTGAGCGCATGTCATATAAACGCTTAAATACCATCATGAATTGAAGGTTCATATTAAAGTTTTTATCGTCAAATAAAGACATACATTTACGATGCCATAAATCCGTGAATTTGTGTTTTCAAAATATCCACATAGATGTAGCACTTATAACGGAGTATGCTGATGTGGAATAGAAGGTAGACTAGATTATTCTCGACAGAGAAATGACACGTTAATGAGAATGTTTACCCTTAAAATTGGATAACACTTAAACTTATAAGTGATTTTAAGGATATGTGATTTCACGTGGCACAAATTGATAAATATGAGAATTAAAGCTAAAAATCAACAGTAAAATAAAGCAAACCAATGTGATGAGCAACTATGGCCCTCGAGCTAAGTCGCCCTCAAACCAAATAAGTATGATATTGAAAGAGTGTAAACTAAACAGTAGAGCTTGAGAGAGCTTAAGAGAAAAAAATGTGGTATATTGCTTGATTATGCGTGAATGTATGATGGTTACCAACAATTAGAACCCCCCCCCCCCCTCCCCTTTTATAGTAGAGCAATTCCACTTATGGTACAATTCTAATTACAAAAGGAAATCTCATGATTAGCTAAACAACCGTTCTTGATCTGATCCGTTCGAGATTTTCGCCATGATCCTCGACCAGTCACGGATATCTCGCCTTTCCGTTATTATGCTATCTTTGGTCTTGCTCGATATCTATCTCGTTTGGTCTCGATCATTCCTGGTCTCGATCTCGAAAGGTACTTCGAATCCCAAACTCAGTACCTTATCCTCATGTTTTGATCTGATGTACTATAGGGCCAATCCTCAATCCATCCCCCTGGTCTTGGTTAATCAGTAAAATCGGGTGGGCTCGATTTTAACCGTATACAGATTGTCCTCTCGTTTCTTGGAGTGCAATGACAAGAAACGAATTGAGTCATCGAATTTTCCCTCGGTTTTCCATGATATAAGTGACGAGCCCGACCGTGACATAAGCATTAGAGATGACTGAAACGTCTCGTCGGTACAGTTCTCTAGGAATTTAATTGTTGTCAGTCGACGATCGGACACCATCAGCGCTAAACCGTCGCCTTCAACCTATAAATGCATCTTTCTTCATCTTTCAAACTTTACTTACAAATTTTCTTCCCTCTAATTTCCGTAATCTTTGCCTTCTTCACAGCTCTATATTCTCAGATCTCTGAATTTCTTCACTTGTTCCATCGCAAAACACCAAGGTTTCTTTCCCTGTTTCATCTTTCTCTAAATATAAGAATGGCTAAAACTTCAAAAACCATTCTGCACAAGGAAACCGCTTCTTCATCAAAGTCCGCTGGCATCGCACCCACGGTGGAACATCCCCTCGAGGACTTCTTTTCGACGAAGTGTGCCACCGCTGCTGATTTCAAGGTGGAGAATACACCCTCGACACCGGGTCGATGTGAACCAATGTCGAGATACATGTGTATGATTATAGAAGATCTCCTCGAGAAGGTGAAAGAGGAGTGCAACTGGGTAGGCAAGGATGTGATAGTGCCTAGCCCCGAGGAATCCATCACAACTCACGAGGAAGGGTATCTGAACGTCTACACCTGCCCCTTCACGATAGGTCCCTTGGACCCTATCATCGTTGCCTTTTGCAAGATGTACGATGTAACCCTAGGTCAAATCCATCCGTCGTTGTGGAGGATCGTGATCCTCCTCCGATTCTTTGCAAGCAAGATCGAGGGGCATCTTTTTACCCTCGATCATCTCATGCGCCTCTACGGCCCCCGGCTTTATCGTGGAGGCATGATCAAGCTTCATCGCTGAGCTACCAAACCCCCATTCTCGAGCATACACGAGACCCGAGACCGAGGTTGGATGGGCAGATTTGTCCGAATAAGGACTTCGGATCTAATCACTGCCAAAGAGATGCCGTTCCCTAAAAAGTGGAACATGAAGTATAAGTATTGTTTTGCCTTTGACTATTTATTTTTGCCGTTTTACTTCTTGTCATCTCCTCATCCAAGTTTTTTGTGTTGCAGCTATGGCCGTTGTGCCGGAAGTGATCCCCGACCTGAGGCAATGGGTCGAGGGATTAGTATCACAAAAATATTACTACGAGCGTGCCTGGATGGAGTTATCAAGGGGCCGATGGGAGGCCCGTAACCACGGTAATATTCTTTCCTTAGAAAGGTTTTCATTCGGGCTTCATTTTTGTTATTACTCATCTTTTCCATTTTGTAGGCCTCGGGAAGGATGTACCAATGAGGCCCCCCTCTGCTGAAGAAGAGGCACTTCTTTCCTCATCTGCCCCGAAGCAGGGCAAAGAGAAGAAAATAAAGGAGGCTCCGAGTACTCCAGGCTCGGAAAAGAAAAAGCTGGCTAGGAGGCTCTGTAAGCCTAAGGGGGATGTTATCCATGTAACTCTAGAGTCCGTCTAACAGCTAGTGGATGAGACCGAAGATGAAGACGAAGAAGAAAACTCTTGATTGGTGACTCGTGTGCGAGCTGGCACCGAGACTCAAAGAACCATTGGACCGGCGGGAGCCAAAACCGCTTTGCCCCGACCTGATGAGCCTGGGCCGGAAAGAATTGAAGATGCCTCATCTCGAAGTGGGAAGGCTACCAAAGATGCTGTCGATGATGGCGCAACAAACGGGTTTGAGGCTTCCTAGAACAAAGAGGATGCCTCGAAAAACCCACTTGGGGAAATAAAGATCGGGGGTTCCTCCTCGATCCCTCCAGTTCCTAACTCGATGGTATGTGACGCTCAAGCCGTAGAGACTTGTCATGGGGAGGGAGCCCGTATAAAGGAAGATTTCTTCCGAGGTTATTTCACCGAGGTAGAAGATGTCACCGGTCTAGGTGATTTGGACGTACAGAGGAAGAGCTCGAGTGAGGCTTCCCCGAGCTTTAAACTGACCAACCAATTCCCGGCTCCCAGCATTGATCCCGAGCGTAAATGACCACTTATCATCTCGATCCCGGAGGACGCCCAATTTTTCTCTGCCCCCGTAGGGGTGGATAGCTATCTCCGATGCTTGGTCATTGAAGAGGACCAAGCCAAGATGGATGCAGTAGAAGTTGGTTGCTTGTTCAACGAGGCCCACCATGCTCTGAATCGGCTAAGTTCAAGGGCCATTGCATTATTTCTTTATGACTTTGAATTGTAGATATCTCTAACATTTCCTTCCTTTCTTGTAGGCTTCAGTGTTTCATCATGAGGCCTTTCTTTGAATCCTAGAAGAACGCAAGGCCGAGGTTCAGGGCCTCGCTCAGAAATGCGATACTTACAAGCTTCTTTAGTGAGATGCTTTAGGTAGCCTTGGTGGCGGCTCAAGTTGAGCATGCTGAGATGGCTGAGAGGCATTCCGAGTTCTTCATGATAGTGAGGACGAATTGGAGATAACAACTAATAATCCAATCGTGCAGGTTTGACAGAGGCTCGAACAAATCAAGGATCTTCTAAGGCAAATAGATGAATCACGAGCCGAGGTTGAAAAGTTCAAGGGTTGTATGGATATCTTAGCCTCGAGAAATGAGGTCGTCCAAGCAGAGCTGGATCAGCCAAATCTCATCTTCGGGTCGCAAGGGAGAATTTCTTGGTCCAGGCAAAGAAGGTCGAGGAGCTTGAGTCCAATTTAGCCAGTTTGGCCAAAGAGCTAGAGGTTATCAAATCTGAGGCGGCCGCGGCCAATACTAAGGCCCAGGCTACTGCGACCCAATAAAAGGTCGATGGCGAAGCCATCCTCCAGAAGCCCAAGGGCATGGTAGATCATTTGAAGTGGCAGGCTCGAAGGGAGGCTCTCGAGGAGGTCATTGCTCAAAGTTTCGATATATCTGCTGAACTCGAGATCGACAAGGCCGAGGAGGCAAAGGCTCGGAAGCTAGCATTTCCTGATGAGGATTCTGAGAATGTGGGCGGATCTGGTGGAGAAGATTCTGAAGATGAAAAAGGTTCCGCTGATAAGGGCCGTGCTTCTTAGGCCTAGATATTTTTCGTTTTTACTTTGAGGCCTACCGGCCTTTGTAAAGAATTTTTGATTGGGTCATATGGCCCTTGTAAAAAACTTTTGACATATAGAAAGATCTTTCTTTTTCTGTCTTATCTTGTGAAATTTCATTTCACTTCTCTTATGAAATTTGTGCTTTATTTATGCCTTATGAGATTATTATTCTTAGGTTCGAGGTTTAGGCAATTCGAACGAAACCGAACTAGCATAGTTTTTATCGAGTGAGTTCTTGCTCGGACTCGAAATAAGGTAACCCTTAGGTTTTATTTGAACGAAGACGATATTTCAAACTCGAAGAAAGATATAGCCCTTAGGCTTTTGTATTAGGCCGAAATGGCCTTTGTATAAAGAATGTTTATGGCTTTTTACCCTTTTTCGGCTTGAAAAGTTTTTATCATTTGCATTTGCAAAATCTGTAATGCCTTGGCATGAAATAAGGGATTGTTCGTCAGTTCAAACAATTTTGTACTCATTAGAGTTTTTAAGGCTTGATATTATCGAAGTCCTTTATAATTTTGCCTAGGGTAGCCCTTTTAATGGGTTTATGAAAATATTTGAAGGCCTGTTTCATTACGGAACTCGGACGTCTCCAAACCATGTTAATTTGGCCGTAGACTTTTTATTTGGGACTTGCCTCTTAGGCTTATTTTCCCATTTCAGTTCGAGCTTGCCCGAAGTGTCAGTCCTCGAGTGGGGTGGACGTGGCCTATACAAATTGAGGGTCGCCTTTAAGGTCTTATGATCTCGATGTTTTAATAATTCGATCTCATTTGTTTTTCGCACGGCAGTCCCCGAGCGTGGGGTTAGTTGTTTGAACTTCCATTATGATCGGCCCTTAAGCCTATTAACACAATAGATCAAGAGTATGAAATTTCATAGTAAAATTTTTTTCTAAAGCATGGGATATCGGCAAGGAAAAATACTTCTTTCAATAAATGATTATACATGCGTACATGATTGATGTTAGGGCTCGAGTAACCTATATGGGCACGGTTCATTCGACCGTTTTGCCCTTACAAAGTTTACCTGTTGATACCCCGCTGTTACGAAGTAATTTCCTTGCAACAAAGTTGACATTCGAGGGTAATTCCCCCCAGTATTTGAGGTTGATTGTAAAGAAGCCTCAGATACGGTTGAATTATTCTAAGTTAGAACGATCAATGGTTGCCTCGTTAAAAACCTCGCTGGAAAACCCTATTGGGACAAAATCGGTCTAAGGGAAAAAGAGTGCAACAGGTGCTTTCAGAGCTAAAGATTATATGCTGAAGGGTCCATCGTCGTTCCTGATTGAACATCTGCAACTAGATAGTTTAAAATATAAATGAAAATGGAGAAGGTCGTACCTTAGCAGTAGTATCGCTTTAGAAGTGATACGTTCCAATTGTTTGGTAATTGCTCGTTCTTCATCGTGCCAAGCTTGTAGGATCCCTTTCCGATGATGTCGAGGACTTGATATGGTCCTTCCCAGTTTGGACACAGTTTTCCTTCAATCAAAATTCGAGTGTTGATGGTGACTTTTCTTAGCACCAAGTTCCTGATTTTAAAATGTCGAAGATTGATTCTTCGAATGTAGCACCTTTCGATTCACTATTTTTGAGCAGCCAATCGAACGAGGGCGGCTTCCCATCTTTTGTCCAACAATTCTAGGCTTATATTCATGGCCTCGTGATTCGATTCTTCTATTGCATATCGGAACCCGAGGCTAGGTTCCCCGACCTCGATCGGGATAAGAGTTTCGGCATCATACACTAAAGAGAACGGTGTTGCTCCCGTACTTGACTTTGATGTTGGGCGGTATGCCCAAAGAACTTCGGGCAGTATCTCTCTCCACTTCCTTTTAGCGTCTGTCAGTCTTTTCTTAAGATTTTGAATGATGGTTTTGTTGGTCGACTGGGATGGTATGGCGTTGATAGAATTCTTTTAATATTGTGATCCTCGAGAAATTTAGTTACTTTTCTGCCGATGAATTACTTCTCATTGTCGCACACAATCTCAGCAGGCATCCTGAATTGACATATAATGTGGTCCTAATTGAAGTCTATGACTTCATTTTCTTTGAATTTCTCGAGAGCCTGTGCTTCAACCCACTTAGAAAAATAATCAGTCATATATAAAATAAATTGAGCTTTACCTGGGGCCGATGGTAGAGGGATGACGATGTCCATTCCCATTTCATGAACGGCCATGGGGATAAGACCGAGTGGAGCTGCTCCCCGAGCTGGTGAATCATTAGCGCATACCTTTGACATTTATCGCATTTTCGAACGAACTCTTTTGTATCATTTTCTGTATCAACCCAATAGTACCATGATCTGATAACTTTATGAACCAGTGATTCGGTAGCGGAGTGGTTCCCACAAGTGCCTTCATGAATCTCCTGTAGGAAGTAGTCGATGTCTCCTAGTCCCAAACATATCGACAATGGCCCATCAAACATCCTCCTGAATAGCATTCCTTCCTCGGCCAAAGTGAACCGTGTTGCTTTCGTGCGTAGAGTCCTTGACTCCTTCGGATCCGATGGCAGTTTCCCATTCTTTAGGTATTCAATGTACTTGTTTCTCCAATCCCAAGTCAAACTTGTAGAGTTTATTTCGGCATGGCCTTCTTCGATCACTGATCTCGAGAGTTGTACGACAATCCCCGAGTTAAGTTCATTATCTTCGACCGATGTCCCCAAGTTTGCAAGGGCATCAGCCTCGCTATTCTGTTCCCGAGGTATGTGTTGTAAGGTCCACTCTTTAAATCGATGTAAAGTTACTTGTAGCTTGTCTAAGTACCTCTGCATTCAATCTTCTTTGACTGCGGAAGTTCTATTGACTTGGTTTACCACAAGTGGGGAATCACATTTGGCCTCGATGACCTCTGCTCCCAAACTTTTAGCCAGCTCGAGACCTGCAATCATGGCCTCATACTCGGCCTCATTGTTAGTTAACTTTGAAGTTTTGATAGATTGTCTAATTATGTTACCCATGGGCAGCTTCAAAATGATGCCCAGCCCGGACCCTTTCACGTTCGAAGCGCCGTTCGTGAAGAGGGTCCACACCCCCCGTGATGTACCCAATTTTAGTAATAGTTCCTATTCTACCTCGGGCATGAGGGTCGGCGTGAAGTCGTCCACAAAGTCTGCCAAGATTTGGGACTTGATGACCGTTCGGGGTTGATACTCGATATCATACCCGCTAATCTCGACGACCCATTTGGCCAGTCGACCCGAGAGTTCAGGTTTGTGCATAATATTTCGAAGGGGATAGGTAGTTACAGCACAAATCGGGTGACATTGGAAATATGGCTTTAGTTTCCTAGAGGTGCTTATTAAAGCAAGCGCTAATTTTTCTAAGTGTAGGTATCGGGTCTCGGCCTCACCTAAGGTCTGACTAACATAGTAAATAGGGAATTGCGTACCTTGCTCTTCTCGAACTAGGACTCCACTTACCGCTATTTCCGAGACCGCTAAGTATAAGTAGAGCTGCTCGTCCGCTTTCGGGGTGTGAAGCAGTGGCGGGCTCGATAGGTATCGTTTTAGTTCTTCTAAGGCTTGTTGGCGTTCCGAGGTCCCTGCAAAATTTCTCTTTTTCTTAAGCAGTGAGAAGAATCTGTGACTTCTATCTGAGGACCTCGAGATGAATCGCCCTAGGGCGGCTTTGCGCCTCGTTAACCTTTGTACGGTCTTGATATTATCCACGATCGTGATATCTTTAATGGCTTTAATTTTATCGGGGTTGATCTCAATCCCTCGATTTGACACCATGAAGCCGAGGAATTTGCCCGAGCCGACCCCGAATGCATTTTTCCGGGTTGAGCTTCATGTTTTACTTTCTTAGTATGTCGAAGGTCTCCTGCAAATGATTCAAATGGTCCTGCTCGCAAGGACTTAACTAACATGTCATCAATATAAACTTCCATTGATTTTCCTATTTGTTCTTCGAACATTCGATTTACTAGGCATTGATAAGTTGCACCAACATTTTTTTATTCCGAACAACATTAAGTTATAACAATAGGTGCCGTATTTAGTGATAAATGAAGAATTTTCCTGATCCACCAGGTTCATATGTATTTGATTGTACCCGGAGTAGGCATCGAGAAAATTGAGAATCTCGTGGCCGGTCGTGGCATCGATCATACGATCGATATTCGACAAAGGAAAAGAATCCTTAGGGCAGGCCTTGTTCAAGTCCTCCTAGTCTATGCACATTCTAAGTTTATTTCCCTTCTTAGGGACTACTACTACATTTGTTAACCATTCGGGATACTTTACTTCCCGAATGGATCCTATTTTGAGAAGTTTGGTTATCTCATATTTGATGAAAGAGTGTCTTATCTCGGACTGAGGCCTTCTTTTATGTTTCATCGGGCAGAATTTCGGATCCAAGCTTAGTTTATGAGTAGCGATCTCCAGTTGGATCCCTGTCATATTGAGATGGGACCAGGCAAAACAATCCATATTACCTTTAAGGAATTGAATGACTTTTTTTTCTGAGCTCGGGAATTAACCTTGTACCCAGGTATACCTTTCGATCGGGCAGATGCTCGATCAGTATGATTTGTTCTAGCTCTTCGATCGTTGATTTTGTGGCGTCAGAATCATCAAGGATTATGAAGGATCGAGGTATCATACAATCATCATCCTCGTAAGTTCTTTGCTCCTTTGGTTGGGTCGAGGTTGGTGGCTGTGGTTTCTATTTGGCCTCCTGCTTTCCCTTTGAATCCGATCCTTTCGATGATGAAAGTGCCGATACCGGTATTAATTCGTCGATGGAAAACATCTCCTTGGCGGCAGGTTGTTCCCCATAAACTATTTTGACTCCCTCCGATGTTGGGAACTTTAAAACTTGGTGAAGGGTCGAGGGTACTGCCCTCATGTTATGGATCCAAGGCCTTACGAGCAGTGCATTGTACCTTATGTCACCCTCGATCACATGGAACTTTGTTTCTTGGATGGTCCCCACTACGTTTACTGGTAAAATAATATAACCTTTG
Organism: Nicotiana attenuata; assembly: GCF_001879085.1. Lineage (NCBI taxonomy): Eukaryota > Viridiplantae > Streptophyta > Magnoliopsida > Solanales > Solanaceae > Nicotiana > Nicotiana attenuata. The sequence goes on from NW_017674523.1 coordinate 77,491, forward strand.
GTGGTTTCGCTTGCCATATCTCGCGCCCCCTTTTTCTCGCGAAATTGGGTTTATGACATTTGGGTATGGGACAACTTGTTCCTTTAGGGAACTGGGTTTTGCATTTTTGAAGAGTCGCCACCTAATGATTTATGGTGCATTAGGACACCTACAAGGTTCAATTAGAACTACATTTTTTGATAACCAGAGATTGGGTAAGGGCTTGAAATTATCCCAAGGGAAACGTGTTAGGCACTTCTCAGGATCCACTAGTGTGGTTCCCGGCCAGACAATTCTTTGTGAATTTGGTGCAATTACCTGTCGCGCCCCCTTTTTCTCGCGAAATCGGGTTTATGACATTTAGGAGGACAACTCATTCTCTTTTGGGGAATTGGGTTTAATGGAGTTGAAGAGTCGCCACCTAATGATTTAAGTGCATTAGGACACTTTAGAAGAGCTTGATTTTGGATAACCAGAGATAGGGTAAGAGCTTGAAATTATTCCAAGGGGAAGGTGTTAGGCACCCCTCAGAATCCACTAGTGTGGTTCCCGGCCAAGCTATTGTTGTGACTTAAGTACAAATAACACATAGGCAAGTAGGGCTTCAAATAAGAGGGGATTTTTTCCACATAAAGGTTAGAAATAAACAAAGTCGGAAAGCATTAAAGAGAGTTGATTTAGAAGAAACATTTAAAGGATTTAAAAGAAACAAAGAAACAAAGGGAAGGGGGGGGGGTCCTAGGTTTATTAATAATATGGATCACCCCACACAACATCCGGTAATCACTCTTACGCGTGATGTTATCGCGTGGTCATCATATCCATATCTACCCTTTCCCACCCCTTTAAGGTACTAAAGCGCGGAATGGTCTCGTTTACTTATTGCATGCTATTACCCGCCCCAGTCCTATCAGTCCCGGAGGTACTTGGGACTATTCATCCTAAAGGGAGGAGATGTTGGGCTTATTTGTAATTTCAAAAGGGTAAAAATACTAAGGCGACAAACAAAACACATATAGCAAGTTTGGGGAAGCATATAAACAAATAAAAGGCTCAGACAGACCTCTTTTAAACCAAAGAAAGCACATAGTTTAGTATGTCTTGCACGTACTGTTTATGGTCTAATTAAACTTAAAAGGTTTGAGGCAGACTGATTTATTACATAGTTCAGATAAGAAGCCCAAAGCAGGCCTACCTGTTGGTTGTAGCTAGTAAAACCTGACTCAGTTTATAAGTTATCCTATGGCTTGCCTAAGTGATAGACGAAAACCTATGGGCATGATATCTACAGATTTCAGAAAACAAGAATATGAACTAATTACATACTGATTTAAGAAAAGCTGCCAGTTTAAAGCGAGTTTTAGAAGTGCACAAGTTCTGCCATTGGTGATACATTATTACTGTTAGTTTTAGACTTATAAACGAGTGAGGTGATTCAGATTCGATTAAAGCTCCTATAGGCATGCCATCTAAATGCTGGGTTTTATATGAACTTGACATCTGATTGCGTTTGGTTATTAAGACCTATAAACACGTTTTCCTAGTGAGAAGTGGATATGCAAGAATCAGAAAGGACCTATAGGCATATTCTCTACATGCATATGCATCCTATAGACATGGTATCTATACATGAGAGTGCAGAAATCCTATAGACATGTTATCTACGTATGAGAATGCTGAAATTAGAAAATCCTATAGGCATGTTATCTACATGAAAGAATGCAGGATTCTTATAGGCATGGTATCTATGTGAAAGAATGCAGAAATTCCTATAGACATGGTATCTATGTGAAAGAATGCAGAAATTCCTGTAGACATGGTATCTATATGAGAATGCTGAAATTGGAGATCCTATAGGCAGGTTATCTACATATGGAAGTGCAGAAAATCAGCAACTCCTATAGGTAGGTTATCTACATATGGAAGTGCAGAAAATCAGCAACTCCTATGGGCAGGTTATCTACCCTTTGCATACATGGTTACCCTTCCCTTTTTCACTAGCCAACCCCAAAAGTTTTATTACAAAGTTATTACAGCCCAGAAAAGTAAAATAAAGAAAATACGTCATAAATTAAAAATTACAACCAAGGAGAGCCTGATTCAGACTTCCTGTCTGAAGTATGAAGTAAACCAACTCCAAAGATCAGATTTCAAAGCCTTTCTCTCATTTAGGGTGTGTCAGAGTTCCCTAAAAGTCTCACATGGATTCCGGGCAGTGCTTACACCCCAAATACATTACCAGACTAGGACATAGTGCAGTGGAAGGGCCAGCCCTCAAGTGTCCAAGTTCAGAGGGAACTCAAGGTCCCAAGGCAAGGCTCACAAGAGGGGGGCAGAACATAGGAACTAAGACAGAGTGCAAGTGCAGAAGTGGAATTCTGAAAGGGGAAAAGGAAGAGGGGAGCAATTCACATTAACACACATAGGGGATAGGGAATGGGGGAATTTGCAAGAGCAAAAGAAAAGCAGGCTGATGGGCACACCCAGCAATTGGATATGCTGGCACACCCTCCAGCCTGTTTATATAGAGGTTAAGACCCCATTGGGTCAAACATAATTCATGGACAATAATTTATGTTGCCATGCCTTAAGCCACAACTCTCAAATACAAGGGGCAATAGGGTAGGGGAGTAAGGATTCATAACAGAAACAGACAGAAAGATATGAGCATACTTAATTTAAACAGAAACTGTAAAGTAGACATGGATAAAAGCTGTAAATGAACACATTGTGGTGATGCTGAAACTTAAATTAGGACACACCAGTTTCAAAGAAATAAATAGAGAAAATGCAATAGTCTTGTAAAAGTCACAGTGCAGACAAGAAAGAGAGTAAGAGCTCAGAAGAGATTGTGAATTGTGGAGTGGAGGATTGTTAAATCGTGTGTGCTCTGTGTTAATGAGTCGTGTATTTATAGTGTAAGAATCATGAGGAAATAAGGTAATAAAATAGTTGAAAAACTGATTGTCAATCAATTACACAAGACTCCCTTTAATTAAGGGATTCAGATTCGAACGGGTAAAAACCAATTAAGGAAAGAAATTGAATAAACACCTTATTCACAACATGCAAAAGGGAACATACATAAAAAGGTTATTTAAGGACAAGGTTTTGAAGTACATGGTTTGTGCAAATAAGGTAAGAAGATCAATTAACCACCAGTAAATCAAATGGTCCGAGATTTTGTATGAATGAACCAAGTCAGAAAAAGTGATGAATCGAGTAACCGAAAAAATCAGTAAACAATGGAAACAAATCAATCAGGCTATATTCAGAAGGAAGCTTGAACTAATTGCAAATTCGAAAACCATATAGAGGGAAATTCATCATTTATAAAGAGCATGTGAGCATGAAAGAAGACTGGCATGTTACTATAAAGTCTATAGAGAAATCCAGTGTAGAAGTAAAAAGGTCAAAATCACATGAAAACAAGGAAGCCCCAAACTCAATTCAGAGTCTTGAAGTTGGTCTAAAAGAATTAGGGGTTTTGAAATAAAACCCTAGTTCAATCAAATCCCACAATCAAACTTGGCAGAATCCCCAAATTCTAGGGTTTCCACCTTGAATTAAGTACTGAAACCTCTTGAAGGTTCCTTTCAGCAGCAGAAACTCATAAGAAAACATGATAACAAAGTAACATGCAAACACGGTAGAAGCATTCAAGGAAAAATAAAGGAAAAATACTGATAGGAACAGTAGAAGAAGCATGCTTAAAGAGGTTTTCTGGAAGAACTTTAAACAGGGCTCAGTAGAAGGAAAATAGTAAAACACTTAAGAACACAGTAGAAAAATATAGTAGGCGAGACATAACAGAACATGGTAGAAAAGAATACGCGAACATAGTACAGAAAATATAGTAGAAGAACATACGAGAACATGGTAGAAGAAAAAGCACAAGAGCATAGTAAAAGCATACGACATCATGATATAGGAAAGCACAGTAAGAGAAGCATATAAGAACATGATACGAGAACACAGTAGAGACAAATACACACGAATGACAAAGAAAAATAATAAAAACACTTAAACACTTTTGGAAAAACCCTAAATCGGAAAAGAAAGGTTTTGATTGTGATTTTGAAAGAAGAGTTAGGGAAATTGTTTGAAAACTCAGGGAAAGCATAGATGCACCACAGATCTAAAGAAATTGGAGAAAACCTCGAAAGGTTAGGGTTTCAGAAGAACCCTAGAAATGAGAAAGGCTTTGAAAGGTCACCGATCTACATCGGAGAGGTCAGAACAAGGCTCAAACAACTATGGTATGCCGGAGCAAGGCCGGAGATGACCCTGAGACCTCGAATCGACGGTGGTCTGGGTTCAACCCTTCATAGTCAGGCCTCGAATCTTCAGGTATCAGGCACGTAAGAGCACCAGGAGGTAGGTGTAGGACCCTCGTAGCCTTGGAGGCCATAGATTCCGGTGGATTTCAGGGCGGAGGTGGCTAGGGTTAGAGAAGGTTCGAGAGTGTTTGAGAGAGGGGAGGGTTTTAGGGGTGGCGGATAATTGAAAATGATTTAGGGTTGGGGGGTTTGGTAAATTAAAAAGGAAAGAATGCGTGTGAGCCGTTGATTTGTTAGATCAACGGCTGGGATTAAAAGAAGAGGTCCGGCGAGTTAATTGAGTGGGTCAGGGGCGGGTAATTTAGGAATTTGGTCGGGTAATTTGGGATTGGGATTGGGTTTAATTGGGGGTTGTTTCAGGCTAAAATTGAAATGGTTAGGGCTAGTATTTAAATAGCCATTTTTCCCTTTTTATTTAATAAAAATAGCAAAATCATTTCTGGAAACAAACTAAAGGTACTAAATTTATTAATAATGTATAAATATTAAATAAAAATACTGGAATCCATTTTGTAATTATAAACGCAGTTAATTCTTAAAATAGGCTAATATTGCAATTATATGCAATTTAGCTTTAAAATACTAAATAAATTTGTAAAAAATATGAAAATATTACCTTAGCTATATTTTTGTATAAATATGAGAATACAATAAGTGAATCAAAAAATGATAATTTGGGGAATAACTATTGGTTTTTTACTGGTAAAATAGGGCAATAAAATTGGTTTAAAAATTAAAGAAAAATAGGGAAATTCTTGGACATACTTATATATGCATACCAATGCTATTTGAAAGGTGTTTTGTATATAAAAATATATAGGAAAAAGTTGGGTATCAACAACTGCCCCTCTTTACCCGGGAAGGATGAAAGAGTTGTCGGGTAAAGATATGATGGCCAATTTTGACCAAATGAAATGGTTTGAAGAGATTTGGCCGTGCTCTGGTTCTTGAGCTGCCTACATATCCCTGGTTTTACAGGAATCAAGCCATATGTAGTTCAGGATCCGTCGGCGGAATATGCCGATGGAGGTTTTTTCAAGAACGGACGCAATATTTAGGTTTGGATGATTGGTCAAGGTTTAGTAGGGCTGCGGGAACTAGAGCGGAATGCTTCTGCCGAGATGGCCGTTGCTCGCCGGTTTACCTGCAAATAAACAATACAAGCGTATATTGTGCATAAATTTAAACATGATGCAAGTTCCCGTCGGACCATGAATGCTATCTTTGGATGGTTAAGATGACGTCCTTAGACCATGATGTCCTGGGCCATGAAGCGTATAATAAAGGATTCGCAGGCTATGAAATGATGCTCTCGGGCTACGAGAATGATGCCTCCGAACTATGATGCCTTTGAATAATGATATGCAAGAGATTAAAAGGGGTCCTCGGGCCATGGCATGACGTTCTCGGGCTATGGAAATGGTGCCTCCGAACAATGACGCCTTTGGACAGTTTGGCGATCTTTCAGCCAATGAGATGCAGTAGGTGGCGATCTTTCAGCCGATGCAAGATGTAAATAATGGGGGCGATCTTCAGCCTATGCAAAATGTAAATAAAGGTGGCGATATTTCAGCCGATGCAAGATGTAAGTAAAGTGGCGATCTTTCAGCTGATGCAGGTGTAAATAAAGTGGCGATGTTTCAGCCGATGCAAGAAGTAAATAAAGTGGCGATATTTCAGCTATGCAAGATGTAAATAAAGGTGGCGATATTTCAGCCATGTAGGTGTAAATAAAGTGGCGATGTTTCAGCCGATGCAAGAAGTAAATAAAGTGGCGACATTTCAGCCATGCAAGATGTAAATAAAGGTGGCGATATATCAGCCCATGCAAGAAGTAAATAAAGTGGCGATATTTCAGCCATGCAAGATGTAAATAAAAATGGCGATATTTCAGCCATGCAGATGGAGGTAGAGCTTAACCTCGGAAGGCAGAATGGTAGCCTTATGCCATACAGAAATGCAGATGGAGACAGAGCTTAGTCTCGGAAGGCAGAATGGTAGCCTTATGCAATGCAAGAATGCAGATGGAGATAATGCTTAGTCTCGGAAGGCAGAATGGTAGCCTTATGTAATGCAGGAATGCAGATGGAGGTAGTGCTTAGTCTCGGAAGGCACAATGGTAGCCTTATGCAATACAGGAATGTAGATGGAGACAGTGCTTAGTCTCGGAAGGCAGAATGGCAGCTTTATGCAAGAGATAAAAGGAGAATAGTAATGAAATTTTCTTAGCTGATAGCTGATAGCTGATTGTGATATTATGGCTGCTGGGGATATTGCGGTCGGATAGCAACTGTGAATAGGTGTGACGGTTCTGAGAGTTGTATTCTTGAACATATGAATGTATAATATATTCGATGATCTTTTGACTTGGGTGCTTGCATCCAAAGAAAAATCGTGAGTTCTGTAAAGGGGAAAGGTTAGTTTGTGTCCCCGCTGACTTTGCTTGACCTGTTCGTTTTGATTTGATGATATGGTGTGTATCATTGGGGTAGCGTTGCTGAACAAAGCGAAAACATGCATGAGTTTGTAAAAGTATGACATGAGTATATATTTAAAAAACAGTTTTTTTTAGATGAACCGACGACTGTGACGTGGTTCAGGACATTGCAACCTCTCTCGCTTCAGAATTTTGAGGGTCCTCCTCAAAATTCTGCCCCAGTTTACTAGGTTGCTGCTTCTGACGGTTGCTTGCGATGATTGGCTGAAGTTACTTCGGAATTTTGAGGGTCCTCCTCAAAATTCTGCCCCAGTTTCCAATTGCGTGCGGGGGGGGGAGGGGGGGAGAATGAGAATTTTATTGAATTGTGACCGAACCCATAAGGCTGCCTACGTATCCCCTCTTAAACGGGAATCAGGTCAGACGTAGTTCAAATTACATCATATAGGGAAAGCATGAAATTACACATAGTAACGCTTGACTGCATCTGAATTGATTGATTTTGGCCAAACTTCTCCGTCCATTTCTGCAAGTATAAGGGCTCCTCCTGTTAGAACTCGGTGAACCATGTATGGACCTTGCCAGTTGGGAGAGAATCTCCCTTTGGCTTCATCTTGATGCGGGAAAATTTTCTTTAACACCAGCTGCCCCGGTGTGAACTGTCTCGGCTTGACTCTTTTGTTGAAGGCTCTGGACATTCTGTTCTGATAAAGCTGACCATGACATACTGCATTCATTCTTTTTCCATATATATAAGAGCTAGATGCTCGTAACGACTTTTCACCAACTCTGCGTCGTCGAGCTCAACTTCTTGTACGATCCTCAAAGAAGTTGCCTCGGTTGATGTGCGAACTGTGGTGCGGTACCCCAATAAAGCAAATGGTAGCTTCTCGTGCCACTGATTATGCTTCTCTATCATTTTCCTGAGTATCTTCTTGATGTTCTTGTTGGCAGCCTCTACGGCTCCGTTCATCTGCGGTCTGTAGGCTGTAGAATTCTTGTGTTTGATCTTGAAGGTTTCACACATGGCTTTCATCAGGTCACTGTTGAGGTTGGAGCCATTATCAGCAATGATGGACTCTAGAATTCTGAATCGACAAACGATACGGTCGCGAACGAAGTCTGCCACTACTTTCTTGGTTACTGCTTTGTAAGATGCTGCTTCGACCCATTTGGTGAAATAATCAATTTCCACTAGGATAAACCTGTGCCCATTGAGGGTCCAATAACATCCATTCCCCAAGCGGGCAAACGGCCATGGTGAGCTTGTTGCATTAAGCTCATTGGGAGGTACCTTTTATCACGTCTGCATGTACCTGACAACGGTGGCATTTCCTGACATACTGGATGCAATCCGTCTCCATAGTCATCCAGAAGTAACCAGCTCGGAGTATTTTCTTTGCCAAAACAAAGCCGTTCATATGTGGACCGCAGGTCCCGGCATGAATTTCCTCTAACAAACTGGATGCTTCTTTTGCGTCGACACACCTTAATAGTCCCAAATCAGGAGTCCTCCTATATAGGATTCCTCCTCTGTGAAAGAAATTGTTGGACAACCTTTGAAGTGTGCGCTTCTGAGTAGCGTTTGCAAGTCCTGGGTATTCTCCTTTTGCCATGTACTCCTTGATATCATGAAACCAAGGTTTTCCGTCTGCTTCTTCCTCGACATGAGCACAGTAAGCTGGTTGATCATGGATCTTTACTGGAATGGGATCAATGAAGTTTTTGTCCAGATGTTGTATCATGGATGACAGGGTAGCCAACGCATCGGCGAACTCATTCTGGATTCTGGGAACATGTCGGAATTCTGTCTTTGTGAACCTCTTCCTCAACTCCTGTACATGATGCAGATAAGGGAGTATCTTGGAGTTCTTGGTTGCCCATTCTTCTCGGACCTGGTGTATGAGCATATCTGAATCCCCAATTACTAGCAATTCTTAAATGTTCATGTCAATAGCCATCTTGAGCCCTAAGATGCAGGCTTCATACTCGGCCACATTGTTGGTGCATGGGAACCTGAGTTTGGCAGACACCAGATAATGCTGACCGGTTTCTGATACTAGGACTGCTCCTATGCCGACTCCTTTGAAATTTGCTGCTCCATCGAAAAACATTCTCCACCCGTCATAGGATTCTGCAATATCTTCTCCTATGAATGCTACCTCTTCGTCAGGAAAATACGTTTTCAGGGGTTCGTATTCTCCATCCACGGGGTTTTCGGCCAGGTGATCTGCTAGTGCCTGTCCCTTGACTGCTTTTTGAGTTACATAGACAATGTCGAATTCACTCAACAGGATCTGCCACTTGGCTAGCTTGCCGGTGGGCACGGGCTTCCGAAAGATGTATTTCAAAGGATCCATCCTTGATATGAGATATGTAGTATAGGCACAGAAGTAGTGCCTTAGCTTCTGAGCCACCCAAGTTAGAGCACAACAGGTGCGTTCTAATAGAGAATACCGGGCCTCGTACGGAGTGAACTTCTTGCTGAGATAATAGATGGCCTGTTCTTTCTTTCCTGTTTCATCATGCTGCCCCAGGACGCACCCGAAGGCACCGTCTAACACTGCGATGTAGAGTAACAGAGGTCTACCTGGTTCAGGCGGGACTAAGACTGGTGGTGTTGACAGGTATTCCTTGATTCTGTCGAAAGCTTTCTGGCAGTCATCAGTCCATTCGGTGGCGGCATCCTTCTTCAACATCTTGAAGATTGGCTCACAGATAACTGTAGATTGTGCTATGAACCGGCTGATGTAGTTAAGTCTCCCCAAGAAACTCATTACGTCCTTCTTGTTCTTTGGCGGTGGCAATTCTTGAATGGCTTTGATCTTTGATGGATCCAGTTCTATTCCCCGGCGACTCACAATAAACCCAAGCAATTTTCCAGCTCGAACCCCGAATGCACATTTTGTGGGATTCAGTTTCAGGTTGTACCTTCTCAGTCTATTGAAGAACTTCCTCAAATCTTCCATGTGATCAGTGGCTTTCTTGGACTTGATGATGACATCATCTACATATACTTCGATCTCCTTGTGTATCATATCGTGAAAAATGGTAGTCATAGACCTCATGTAGGTGGAACCAGCATTCTTTAACCCGAATGGCATCATCTTGTAGCAGTACATCCCCCACGGCGTAATGAAAGCCGTTTTCTCAGCATCTTCTTCATCCATCCAGATCTGATGATAACCCGCGAAACAATCTACAAATGATTGCAGCTCATGCTTGGCGCAATTGTCAATCAGGATGTGTATGTTTGGCAAGGGGAAGTCGTCTTTTGGACTGGCCCGGTTGAGGTCCCGGTAGTCGACACAGACTCTGACTTTCCTATCCTTCTTCGGTACTGGCACAATGTTGGCTAACCATGTTGGATATTCTACTACCCTGAGAACTTTGGCTTTGACCTGCTTGGTGACTTCTTCCTTGATTTTCAAACTCATATCTGGCTTGAATTTTCTGAGCTTCTGCTTTACCGATGGACATGTTGGATCGGTCGGCAGTTTGTGACCACAATCGATGTACTTAGCCCAGTCATGTCATCATACGACCAGGCGAATATGTCCTCATATTCTCTTAGAAACTCTGTGTATTCTTCCTTTTCTGATGGTGACAGATGAACGCTGATTCGTGTTTCTTTGATGTTTTCTGCATCTCCCAGGTTAACAATCTCAGTCTCGTCCAGGTTGGACTTAGGTCTGTTCTCAAAATTCTCAACTTCTTTAACAATCTCTTCCGGTATATCATCTTCCTCTGAATCTATGTCCGTTTGTTGCGTTGTCTCGTTGCATGTCACAGTCATTGGTTCATCAAGATAAGTAATAGTAATGTTGTATAAGTAAAGTAATGAGAGAAAATAATAAGAGTAAGATTTATAAGAAAACCGAAATGCTTTGATAAATTCCATAACTGTTTTTGAACATTTGAGCTCTTTCTTGCGAAATTTAAAATGCGAAAGCAAAGTCAACTGGTAAAAATAAAAGATAGTGCATGATGCTTGTTCAGCCTTGCTACCCCGAGGCTCGCCGGGCTCTGGTGGTTCTGATGGTCCAGTTATTGAGGCGTGCTCCTCTGCTTACAGCCTGTATGGAAGGGCCTTCCTCCCCCTCCTCCTCGAAAACGACACAACAATCCATATTATCGTCTTCCAAGAACAAATTCCTCACTGCTGCCAGTGCTTCCTCTTCTTCTGACCCATAGATAACTTCGGTCAGTTGGAAAGTCTGCTCCAAACGGGGTATTGGCTGCTCCAATGGGTAGTAAGGACCGCGCCACGGTGGCGACCAGTCATTGAATTCTTTCCAGGTATACTCATACCCCAATCCGAAGGTGGTGCCATGTTTCTTTAGTTTGATGGGCTTATCGATTCCTTGGAGGTTCTTGCCAAGTCCCTTGCCAGGTTCATACCCGCTCCAGTTTAGTATGCTTTCAATTTTGTTGTCCCACCATTTGTCCTTGTCAACGGCGTTGACTCGCTCGATGTGGTGGTAAGTTTCCCCGCCTATCCTTCTTCTGCCTCCTATTGCTGGGATAGTGTGGCGACTGTATATGGGATTGCTACCGTCGCCGTGAATGATCACCTCTTTGTGGTTCCACTCAAACTTCACTACCTGATGTAGTGTTGATGCTACAGCCCCAGCGGCATGAATCCACGGTCTTCCCAACAACAAATTGTAAGATGCTGGCACGTCTATCACTTGAAAGTCTACATCGAACCAAGTAGGCCCCATTTGCAAACACAGGCTAATTTCCCCAATGGTGAACCTTTGAGAACCGTCGAAAGCTTTGACGTTGATGGCCCCGTCCTTGATCTCATGCAGCCCTTTTCCCAATGTCCTAAGTGTTACCAACGGACAAATGTTGAGAATGGACCCCCCATCGATCAGGATTCTGGTGATAAAATAATCTTCGCACTGCACGGTATTGTGCAATGCCTTGTTGTGACTCAACCCTTCTGGTGGCAGCTCATCTTCATAAAAAGTGATCTTGTGACTTTCCAATACCTGGCCTACCATGTTTGCCATCTCTCCACCGGTGATGTTACTTGGTACATATGCCTCACTCAGCACTCTTAGCAAGGCATTCTTGTGTGCATCGGAACTTTGTAGCAAAGCAAGGATAGAAATTTGTGCCGGTGTTCTATTCAGCTGATCAATGACTGAGTATTCTTTGGCTTGTATCTTTCTCCAGAGATTGTCGGGCCCAGTTTCAGTGATGGTTGGCCAACTAGAGGCCTGCTTGCTTGACTCAGCCAAATGTTCCGGGGTATAAACCCTGCCGGTTCTTGTCATACCCTGTGCCGCAACGGCTTCCCCGAACTTCACCTTCCCCTTTCTTCTGGCTTCGGTTGTGTAGTCCCATGGTATAGCCTTTGTATGGAATGGTGTTACTACCGACATTGCCACTGTAATTGGTGTGGCTATCTTTACTCCGAACGGAGCAGGCCCCTTAGGCGGTAAAACTGCAACTTCAAAGGGTGTAGGTGTGTTTGCTGGTGACATAAACTCAACCTCAATCGGCGCTGGCGTCTTTGCAGAGGATGGTGCTTCATACTCGAGTGGCATGGACATGTTTACCTCGGCGTCCCGAGAAGGCTGAATCTGGACCACAATCGGATTAAGGGTGACTACTGGCTTCTTTGGATCGTCGCCTTCTGTGATTAAACCGATTGATCCCTTGGGGTCCCAGTCGTCCTCTATCTCGATCATGTGAACACCTCCGCCCTTGTGGTCTGGAAGAGGGTTATTGCGGACATTCAGAGCAGGTTCCTTTGCTACAATGATCTTGTTATCAATCAAAGTCTGGATCTTATCCTTCAGAGAGCGGCATTCATCAATGGTATGTCCTTTCATGCCTGAATGGTATGCATAAGATTTATTTGGATTGACCCACTGAGAAGGGTTTTCAGGTGTTATAGTAGGGATAAGGGTGACATAACCAGTAGCTTTGAGCCTTTCGTACAGCTGGTCAATTGGTTCGGCAATGGCGGTATACTGTTTGGGAGGTCTGCAGTCAAAATTTGGTCGGGGTCTAGGGAAGTTTTGACGTGGGGGAGGTGATTGATAGTGGGATGGTTGGGTGTTGTAGGCTTGGCAAACATGTGCTAGTTGGGAGTATTTGGGTGAAGTGGGCTGATTTGCGGGAGGTGGAGATGACTGATAGGTGGGTGGTGGAGTATGGTAAGAGGGTGAGGGTGCTTGGTAATTTGGAGTAGGTTGATATGTGGGTGGAGGCATTGGATAGGTTTGGTATTTGATAGGGGATTTGGTCCTCTGTGCAACCATTACAGCACCTACATCCCTTTTCTTAGACGTACCATCAGATTGTAAAGCCTTATTGGTAGCCTACAAGGCTTCAAAGTTCGTAACCATACCACTCTTGATGCCTTCCTTGATCCTTTCTCCTAGCTTGATGATATCAGAAAACGTATGATTCTCGATCAGCATCAGACTCTCATAATACTGTGGGTCTTGGGCCCGAACGAAGAATTTGTTCATTTGCTCTTCTTCCAAAGCAGGCCTAACCTTAGTGGCTTCTGATCTCCATCGAGTAGCATACTCACGGGAGGTCTCTGTGGGTTTCTTCTTCAAGTTTTGAATATAGAACACATCTGGTGCATTCTCTGTGTTGAACCTGAATCTGTCCATAAAATCAGACGCCATGCTTACCCAGTTTGACCACTTCTTCGGATCCTGGCTAATGTACCAAGATAAAGCGTCTCCCTTCAGGCTCCTCATGAAAAGCTTCATGCGGATTTTCTCGTCTCTTCCTACTCCGACCAGCTTGTCACAGTATGTTCTCAAGTGAACCTTTGATCCCCTGTACCATCAAACATCTCGAACTTGGGAGGTTTGTACCCCTCGGGTAGTTCGACATCGGGCTGTATGCAAAGATCTTCATAGTTTAGCCCCTCAATTCCCTTACTACCTTCAATGCCTTAAATTCTGCTAGTCAACTTTTTAAGCTCTTCGGCCAAATTTCTGACAAGCAAGTCCTTTTCATCGGACTCGGGTGTGCTTGAGATGGGCTGGATGGAGTATGGCACAGTCTCCACGTAGATGGGGGTATTATGTTGGGTGTGGCAGTGGTCATTTGTGGAGTTCTGGAGTTCTGGGATGAGCAGTGGGGTGTTATTTGAGTTATGGCAAGTATTGCAGTGGTGGTAAGGAATGGGATGGTTTTATTGCTTTGAGATGTTTCGTGGAGGTACAGGATTCTGAGTATTTGGGAAAGTAACCTCTGGAGTGGTGAGGGAAAATGACAGATTTGCCAGATTCCGGACTTGATCAAGTTCTTCCTGAAACTTCAACAGCTTTTGTTCTAGTTGGGATGCATTTTCCTTGGGGACCAGAGTACCATGAGTGACCTCTACCCGTTCAGCTGAGTTGTTCGAATCTTCCATTTTTCCTTTGTTTTTGTGTCTGACAGGACTGGGAGGAGGTGTAGGTGGAGGGCCCCTAGATCTCATAAAATATGATGATGTTTCCAGAGTTCACGAACTAACTTTTGGGGAGGGGAATAAACAAAAGTAAAAACAAAAAGGTAACAAGTCAGTGAGGATCATTAGAGAAATGTTGCAATATTTAAGCACGTAGTGCTGAAATATAAAGTGCGTCCTAATTTTAGGGACCTTGTTGTGCCCGAGGTAGGCCTAGCGACAAGTTAATTTGGAGAACCTAGAATTATAAAGGCCTCATTTCATTGATAAAAGGTAGACAAATCCCAAAACGACACTAAATAACAAGAAAATAAAAATCACTAATGGCCATTGGCCTTATTACATTTTATAAAGCGGAAATGGAAAATCCTATCTATTTGGTCCCAGAGGGACCTTCCCCAGACTCGGCATTGTTGGATCCATCGAACAGCCCCCCTAGCTCGCGCAGTCCTAGTAGCAAGTAAGCTTTGGCCAGATGTCCGCCTTCATTTCCTTCAGCAGTCCGGTAGTCTTCGACCCTTTTCAGAAACTTCTTTTCCAACTCTACTATACCTCGCTCCAAATAGACCAATCGTTTGTTGGCATTGACAGCCATATCCTTCCACTCTTCAATTAGTTTTTGATTGGCTTCCTGTATCTCCCGGTGCTCACTTTCACATTCCCGAATCCTTTTGCGCAGTTGGTTGTACTTGACCTGTGCTTCAGCTTTTTCATCGATGATCCTGTGACCTCGAACAAACCCGGGTTGACCCAGACCATTGTGATTGTCCTCCAGCCAGCCTGAGTAGTGTGGGGTACAACCAGCATGGTATCGGTCTAGTTCGATGGTGTCCTTTCCCAAGACAATTTTGCAGTGCCATATATGCTGAGCCTGGCACCTGTACGGACTATCGTCATTCTGGAAGTCAGCCTGGAAGTGACTCGTCTTGTCGACCCTGGGTATAACCTGTTTCCTACCAGCCCGTCTCATAACTCGGAGAGGGACATAAGGGTAGGTTCCCCTCAAACCGATCAGTATCAGAAATGGCGCATCCCTGGATCGAACGATGAATTCTTCAGTAGGGAACCAGTCGAACATCCATTGTACCCGGTCCTCAATCAAATTATCAAAGAGTTCGACCCATTCTCTAGCATTCTCCGGTTGGGCGAACATGTTGGGCACGTAATTCATTTGCTTTGGGTGATGAAAGGCGATATAATCGTCCCAGTCCCTTCGATGGATTTCCTGTCGGTACTCACCCTTTTGGAGATGTTCCATGAGCCAAAGTTGAAGTAGCAGATTACAACCCTCGAAATGTTTGGCTCCCTGTTGACACCTTTCTAGGGCTCGGTATATCTCTGCAATGATCATTGGCACAAGACTGAATGGTTGTCCGTCAATTCGTTCCATTAGAGTTTTGGTGACCATAGCTAGCCTGGTATGGATTCTTGTTTTCTTCATTGGAAACACTATCATCCCCAAGAAACAGAACATGAAGACAAAGACCCTTCGGTGAATATGCCACAATGATGTAAGGGCGAACTCGTCAGGATAAGTACAGTAAGATTTGTTGTGAGCGTACCTCTCGTACAAGTAGTCAAAGGGAATGTACGACTCTTTCAAACACGTCAAGTTTGGATTCTTCTTTAGACCCATCATTTTGAGAAAACCTCTACCCTTGCGGTTTTCCGGCATTAACAAACCCGGAGTTTCCCACGGTATACTAGCCAATCCTCCTATTTCCTCGAGCAGGGGTGTCATCTCAATGTCTCCGAAGCGGAACACAGACCTATCACAATCCCAGAATAGGGTAGCAGCTTCTATGATTTTGTTGTTGGGTTGAATTTCCAAGAGAGAAGGTAGGTTTCCCAGGTATTTCCGGACAAGAGTCTGATTGCTGGAATGAAGGTCCTTCCACCAGTTTAGTAGTTTGGGGTGGATGTTGGTGACCACGCCGAATCTGGGGACTTCGTGCCTCATATTTCTGCAAGACAAAAAGTTTAGGCCCTTACCCCCACCAAACTCGACTATCTAATATCAATAATTGGCATAAAAGCATTTTAGTTCTCCAAATAAATGCACAAAACGTGGTAGTGTCCGTTTGGGTTTTGGGAAAACCTAGTGGACTTTGGACAAGGCTATCTTAAAGAGTCATTATGCGGACAACATAACTGAATCGGCTAGGTTTGACCATGATGCATG